>NC_135479.1:174864918-175164918 GCF_052094955.1 Ictidomys tridecemlineatus
CAAGTAAACTCAGTTTTGTGAATGGCCTCTGTAGCCTCTGTGCCCTTATTAGACTTGACTTGTGTAGCTTCTAGGATGTACCCATATCTGTGAACTGAATTACCTGTACTACTTTCATACACTCTATAAATTAAATCTCCCAAATATTTTGCAAATCTTCTGTGGCCTGAGTAGCCTCTACTACCTGTGTAGCCTCTATGGCCCAAATAGCCATTGTGACCTCTATCTTTCGTGAACTTTGTAGACTGTATATTCTGAGTAGCCCTAGGACCTGCATAAATCTTTATGGCCTGAGTAGCATCTATTACAGGATAGCATCTATGACCTGTGTAGACTGTGAACCAAGTGGCCTCTGTCACAAGCATAAACTTTCTAAGACTCTTTAAAGTCTCTAAAGCTTTGTAGGTTATATGGCCTGTGTAGCCTCTATGGCCTATGTAGCCTGTATGACTTGAGTATCCTCTATGACCTACAAAGTCTTTTTAACCTGAGTAGCCCCTATGACCCAAGTAACCTCTTAAGACTGAGTAACCTTTATAAATAGCATAACTTCTATGACCTGCATAGCATATATGGCTTACACAACCTCTATTTCTGGTATATCTGTCTGGTCTCAGGAGCCTCTGTGGCCTGCATAACATCTATGACCTGCATATCTTCCATGATTTGCATATACTCTATGACTTAAGTAGTCTATATGGCCTGAGTGGCTCTTATGAATTATTTAGCAGCTATGGTCTGAGAAGTCTCCTATGCCTCCATATGCTTAGAACATTGTGAAACCTGAGTAGCCCCTATAACAGCATTACTGTTGTTACCTCATAATCACTAAGATTTTTATAGCCTGTATGGCTGTGTAGCATCTATGACCAGTACAACATCTAGGGCCTGTATTTCTTCCATGTCCTGCATAGCCTTCATGGCCTTGGCAGATATATGACTTACATCATCCTGGGTTTGAATAGCCTCTATGACCTACATAACATCTGTGAATTCTGGCATTTCTATGGCACAAGTAAGCTCTATGGCCTGAGTTGCCTGTATGTTCTAAGAACACTTTTTGGCCTTTGTGGCCTTTATGACTTGATTTGCCTCTATGAACTGCATAACTTCTAATAACTGAGTAACAACTAATCCCTCTTAGCCTTTGTGACATAGTAGCCTCTGTATGATCAGGTAGCCTGTAGTACTTGCAGTATCTTTATGACTTGAATATCTTAATTGACCTATATAATCTCTGTGTTCTTAGTGACCAAAATGACCTTAGCAGTTCCTATCATCTTTGTAGCCTCTATGACATGTGTATGCTCTATAGACTGTGTACCCTCTACAGGCTGAGTAGCTTACATGAAGTGAATATTCTTTTGGACCTGAGTGGCCTCTATGGGCTACACAGGGAGGAGACTTTATGACCAAAGTAAATTCTATGTACTGAGTGGCCTGTCTTCTGAGTAGCCTCTCTGACCTACATAGCCTTTATCACCTGAGTATAAATTCTATTGACACTGTAACCTATCTAGCCTTTATGACCTGAGTAGATGAAGTAACCTCTGTAGCCTCTGTGCCCTTATTAGCCTAAATGACCTTAGTAGCCACAATGACCTGCAAATCCTTTATGACTTGTGTTTCCCTATTACCTGCATAGCCTCTATGACCTGAATAGTCCATTTTGGACTGTGTAGCCTCTATGGCTTGAGTAGCCTATATAAACTGCATAGACTCTTTGACCTACAATAACCTGAATAGTTCCTATGGCTTGTGTAGCATATTTTACCTGAGAATCTTCTATTGCTTTTGTATCATCTATGTCATGAGCAGACTCTTGGAACTGAGTAGCTTCCATGAGTTTTGTTGTCTTTAAGACCTGAGCAGACTTATAAATATTCTATGTCATTTTTAGACTTCATTACTGAATAGCTTACTCCATGACCTCAGTGGTTCTATGACTTAGTTTCCTCTCCTGATTTATGGAGCCCCAATGGCCTATGTAGGCTCTTTAGTCTAAGTAGTTTTTATGGCCAGGGTAATCTCATTGACAGACATAGCTTCTCTGATGGGTAAAGTCTTTATTGCCTGCATATTCTTCACAATCTGCATAGCCACAATAGCCAAAGTAACCTCTAGGACCTGTATAACATTTATGAAATATGTGTCTTCCATGGCCTGCATAGGTCCTATGACCTGTGTAACTTCTATGATATGTATACCTCTAGGACCTGTTTAGCTTCTTTGTATTCTGTCGTCTGTATGGCCTTAGGCCTGAATAGACTACAGAACCTTATCTCTAAGATCTACTTAGCCTATATGCCGTGAGTAGCTTCTAGAACCAAGGTAGCCTTCATGACCTATTTTACACCCACAACCTGCCTTTCCGCAATGACTTGCATAGCCTCTATGCCTGAGAATCCTGGTACGACATGAATAGTCCATATGGCTTGCTTATAATCCATGGCCTTATTAGCCTCTATAGACTTCACAGTCTCTATAAACCTCATAGGCTTTATGGTCTAAATAGTTAAATTACCTCAGTAGCCACTATGACCTTCAAAGGCTTTATGCCCTGAGTATCTTCAGTGAACTGTGTGGCTTCTATGAACTTAGTAATATTAACTGTATACTTCTATAACCTGCATATTCTCTATAGCCTGTGTTGTCTATTATGACCTTGGTATGTGCTATGACCTCTTTATCCTATATGAACTGAGTAGTCTAATTGAACTACTTAGCCTCTATGGCCTTAGTAAACTAAATTACCTTAGTATATTTTATGACCTCAGTAGCCTCTCTTACCTACATAGGCTATGTGCTTGAGTAGCCTCTATGAACAGTTTAGCCTTTATGATCTATGTAGCTTTTATGGTTTGAGTAGCTTAAATGACCAGCAGTTTCTATGACCTTTGTGACCCATATGACCTTAGCCCTTATTACCTGATGAGCCTCTACAAACTACACAAACTGTGGCAAAGAAGCCTCATGTCTTCTGTATTTCTATGAGCATAGTAGACCATGACCTCTGAATCTATGGCATGAAGATCTTTATGACTAGAAGAGCCTTTATGGCCTGTGTAGTTTCTATGATATAAATCACCTCTACTTTCTGTGTTCCTTCTGTGACTTGAAAATTGTATGACTACAGTAACCTCTATGAACTTGCATAAAATTTAGCCTCTCTCTATGGCCTGAAAAGCCTCTATGATCTCTGTAGTCCTTATAACCTGTGTAACCTAAATGACATCAATAACCTAATGCCAGCATCAAATATAACAGAAAAAAACTCAGCAAGAAGAAAATATCTAGAGGTCCAGGAAGAAGCAAGTGTCTGGAGCTGCATTGGTGATACTAGTCACAGAGCTTCCTGCATCTGCAAGGACTATTCCTGAAGTTTGGGATCTGTCAAAGTCATGTGCAGAATATTCATGCAAAAAAATAACAAATAAAAGAAAACAAAAGAAAAAAAGAAAGGAAAAAAGAAAGAAAGAAAAAGAAAGAAAGAAAGAAAGAAAGAAAGAAAGAAAGAAAAGGAAGCCCTTTGAGATGAAGCAAGAATGCCAAACTAAGAGTACATGAAAAGAGCTTAGTGTGAAATTTCAACCCAGGACACCAATACCAAGTACAAATACAAGCATAAATGTTAATCCAAGGGACTAAACTTTTATACCTCGACTTTAAAACTTAGGAAACTATCATCTCATGTGTTGACTCAAAACCAAGCTCATTCATTCTCTTATATGCTAGGGGATATAATGTTTCTGATACAAATTAAATTAATCCTTCACTTTCCTTCTTAGTCAAATAGATGCTATAATTGTACTACTTGTTGAATCCACTTCCTTCCCAGAGTTATATATTAGAAGACCTTAGCACAATCTAGCATAGGGAAATTGTTTGCCATGTATTCATTATAATTACTTTAAGTAATTGTTCTTTTTGTTATTTCACTGGAGCAAAAATTATGCATCATTTTGACTCTAGGGACCTGAAACATTGAGCTCTGATCCACTTTTGTAACTTTAATGACTATACTCCTCTCACTTCACCTTTCTATTGTACAATTTTCTGTGCTACCAATTGTGCTGTGAGCCTTTCTTCAGTATGAAAGCTATCACAGGCCCATGGTTAGTCAAAAAGATATTACTTTTAACCCACATTATGACCACAGCATGTTATTTTTGCTACTTCAGACACAAAATGAATTCATTCTCCAATGAGCACACTCAGGCTTACCTTAAGAAATATAATGGCAGACACGTTAAAAGGAGAAAAGCAGTCCCGAGATCCATTATCTGGGTGCTACTCGTCTATGCTCAAGTGTGTGGCAAGGAGTTAGCCCTTGGTGATCCCTACTGAATAATTTCACAGAACATAAACATCAGACAAGACCCTTTGTGCCAATAGTGAGTCAAATGAATACATCATCACTCTATAATCACTTGTGAACATAGTCAAAATCCTGAGTATTGTCCTAATCACAAAAAATGACCAAATATTCCCTACTTTGGCTATTACCAATGATTGCTGCTGCTTCTTAAAAATTCTTTACCAGTGCTGGGGTTGTGGCTCAGTGGCAGAGCACTTGCCTAGCATGTGTTTGAGACACTGGGTTTAATTCTTGGCACCATATATAAATAAATAAATGCTCATTGACAACTAAAAGTATGTTTAAAAAAATCCTTTATCAGTTGTAGCCTGTCTTTGTGATACTGCAAGTTACTAGTGACAAGTTCTGCTTCCTTACATGTTGAAGTTTGAACAATAGAAAAGCACATCATGTTGGGTCTGTAGGAGACTCCCTGCTGAAGTTAAGTCTCCAGAGAACATTATGGAATTCCTTATGAATTCCCCTCCTCTCTGAATGGTACCAAGCTGAAGAGCATGAAATTCAAAGGTTTTTCTTGACCAATACCCAGTGGACAGAAAGTCTTCTCTCTTTTTCTGAGTCACCCTGCCAATCAGCACCCACAGCATCACCTATGCAACCTTTCTTAAGCCAAAGCTTAATAGCTCACACTATCTGCCCTCTTCCTCTTCCTCTCAGCCCTCTTCCTCTTCTTTCTCTCTTCTACTCTCTTTCTCTTTGCTCTTATAATGCCAGATTCATGGGAATCTAATAGACCCCCAGAAGCCAAATCCAATGCAATCAGCTCGAGCTTGGACTCACAACTGTTTCCAAAGCAGCTGTATGGAGAGGTGAGCCCTTGTCTATTGTTCAGTGAGATTTTATAGGTTTTGAGGGGGATACTCCATGCATCACAACATCACACAACAAATTATTCCATACTATGGGAAAGTCAAAAAACAACTCTTAACATTGATTAGCACATTCACTGCTGGGAACAAGTTGGATATGGGTGATTGGTTAGTAGAAGAGTGGGATTAATTTCAACTAATTGCTTTAATCCATGAAAGGTGTACATGCTAAACCACATGGTTTCTTAATGCGTTATCAACCACTGAGACTACTGTGGGGTCTTCTGGCATCCCAGATATTTTCCCCATCTCATGCCGACTGGTGGTTGCTAGGGGGTTGCTATAGGTAGCATAACTGAGTCAGGGACACCTGGCACCACAGATCTCTCCTGTTATTTGCAGACAGACAACTCAGCAGGACCAATATGTGCTTAGGATCATTCTGTGCATTTTTCCAAAGACAAGGGTCATGCCTCCTCACTCTGGACAGGCCTTGAGCTAGAAGCTCTTTTCAAAAATGGAGTTGTTGTAGGAACAAAGGAGGCAAGACACTGAAGATAGCAGGTAACAAGTTTTATTTGGCTGTAGCCAGGTTCAGAGGGCACAGCTTTTGCTCTCATCCATTAATCCCCTGAACCCGAGTTCAGGGAGTTTCAAAGTTTTATACCCAGCATGTAAGGGGAGAGGCTCAGAAATTCACAATCTGAAGAAGTTCACATAAAAGCAGCTTTTCCTTTCACTGTTTTGAGCAAGTTAACTCTTCAAGGACAACACCTGAGAAGGGGAGAGCTTCTTCTCCCCTTTCTTCTCTCCCCCTGCCAGCTGTTACCATGGAGCCCATTTGTAACTTGTTTTAAAAATGTAGACATCTCTGTGAAGCCCAGATCAAGATCAGTGGCCTTGTTTGCACATTTCTTCAAAGTACTATACTGGATAAATTTGTGAAAAACTAGTAAGGGAGTGTCCAGCACCTGGAGTGCTGGTATCTTCTCAGCCAGTGGCTAAGTAAAACAGGGCAACATGAATATAGGAAGTTTATCTACATTGAACTCTTTTGCAGAGACTCTTTTGCCGACAGTCCTAATGTTAGTCTGGGTGAAGATTTCTGGAGAGGCCCAGTTAAGACGTTTCAGTGGAGAAAGTGGGTGCTACTTCAGAGTCACATCAGTTTCTCACTATATTCCTCTGTTCTCTACTCTCCTCCTTTCCTCTCTCTGTTTTCTGCCTCTCCTTTTCTTTCCCTGTGGGCAGCCTCCCAATAAAATCTCAGGGATTAATCTCTGTCTTTTGTGAGTCACTTGCCTTTCACATCAAGGCAAGCATATAAAGAAGGGTTTATTTAAGAAGAAGTAATACAGATTTCTCACTCAAGGGAGAAAGGGGCCATGACTGGTATCCTGGTATCCAAAGAAGTGAAGTGTTCTGCCATTTTTGTATGTCCTAGGTTTCCTTTGTTCTCCTGCCTTTTTTAATATTTATTTTTGAGTTGTAGCTCCACACAATACCTTTACTTTATTTATTTATTTTTATTTATTTTTATGTGGTGCTGAGGATCAAACCCAGACCCCTGCACATGATATCCACAACCCCAACCCTATTCTCCTGCCTTTTCCCCCTTTTCTTTCTCCTTCCTGCATATGTGACTAGGCCCAACACTAGGCCTAGGAATGTTTGGTGGGATGGACCAAAGGTGGGAAACAGGTGGGCTAAAGGGGGAAGAGCAGGATGGAGTAGCTAAGGACACATTAACAACCTTATAGCTCCCTATAGGAAGGAGCAATTCCTGGGACAGGTTACCTTGGCAACAGGATGGAACAGGGATAGATTCTTGATAAGGGTGGAAGAAGGGCTCTGAAGGAATTAACATTTCAGTCCCTCAGGGGACAGTGCCCAACTTCCCAGACTCACTCAAAATTAGTCTCCATGGTATGACCTAACTCAATTTACCTATTTATACTGGCTGCCTGTCAAATTCTGGCTTCACTTGGCCTAGTCTTTCATGCTTCCAGAATCCATTTCATTTTTACAGAAACCAAATCTTTCAATCTTCTCTAAACCAATCTGAGAATGCATTCTCTTTTTTTCTTTCTTGCAGTGATGGGGTTTAACTCAGGTCTTCACCCATATAAGTGCTCTTCCAATATGCTTATTTCCCTGGCTCAAGATATAAGTTATAGAGTTACCCACAAATCCTCACAGCAGCCAATGCAGAGAAAATGGCCAAATCCAATTTTGATTACAAAAGCAGGACACTTATAGTGAGAAAATGATATTGAGTCAATTTATCAAAGAAGGGCTGAAACAGGAACTAAGATCTTAAAGCTACAGTCAAGACCTCAGGACTTCTAAGCTGGGTTTGGCTCTACACTTGGAGCTGACTCAAGGAAGGTCTTAGATTCATACTTAAAAATCACAAAGTGGAGAGGCAATGGAGGAGAGCACAGTGGTAGTCAGTGTCCAGCTCCATTGGTGATCAGTAGACATCAGCTTAGGATTCTTCTCCATTGTCACCATGCCAACTGCTCTGCTCTTCAAAATACTGTGCGCAGTGCTGAAGGTCCAGGCATTTTGCCAGATGCTGGCAATGTGGAGGTGAAGGATATCACTGCCTTTTAGTCAGATCAGGGAGGCAGGTGTGGAGACAAACTATGACATCAGAAATGACACCTGACCTACGATGTGCCCACTCCAAGAAAGTGAGCCGCAAATATGGCCACCTGGAATCCATCCACTTTAGTTAGTATTTCTATTCTTTTTGGAAAGAAAATTAATTAGGAATATTATATGGGTTTAAGCAGATACAAATATAAATATTAGTTTTATGATTATTTCATATCAATAAGTGAAATAATATTGGGATTTGTAATTTTCATTTAGAGATAAAATTGTTAACATCTCTACCTTATACCCAAAAGTAATATAAGCCATAAATAAGGACCTAAATATAAAAATTTAAATTTCCCTACAAGAAAATACAGAATGTCTATGACATTGCAATCACACAGAATTTCTTTTTTCTTTCTTTCTTTTTTTTTCTTATTTTTTATACTGGAGAGTGAATCCAGGGACACTCAACCTCTGAGCCACATCCCCTGCCATTTTTTGTATTTTATTTAGAGACAGGGTTTCACTGAGTTGAATAGAGCCTTGCTAAATTCCTGAGGCCAGCTTTGAACTCTCTATATTCATGTCTCAGCCTCCTGAGGTGCTGGGATTACAGGCGTACACCAACATGCCTAGCCAGATAAAATATCTTAAACAAATTTTGGAAATTAGATATTATAAAGTAGATTTCATTGGAAGAAATGATGCATTTAACCTTTTTGAACTGTTGATCAAATACAAGAGATAATTTAAAACTGGCATTACTCTTGGAGAAAACATAGTAACAAAAGACAAATATACAGAATATATAATAAAGCATATGTATATATTTAAAGTTCTAAAGTTTGCAGATTTAAGAAAAAAGATTTTGACTTTGTTAAGCGTAATTTATTAAAGGTCACTAAATGTTTTGACAAACATTTTAAGTCAAAAAAGAGGAAATGGGCTAGGCACAGTGGTGCATGCCTATAATCCCAGCAGCTCAGGAGGCTGAGGCAGGAGGCTATAAGCTCAAAGCCAACCTCAAAAAATGAGGTGGTAAGCAATTCAGTGAGAATCTTGTGTCTAAATCAATTGCAAAATATAGCTAGGATGTGGTTCAGTGGTGAAATGCCCCTAAGTTCAATCCATAGCATTAAAAATAAATAAATAAGAAGTAAAAACAATAACCTAGACACCAGATTTCTTACTCTAGGCCACCAGCCAAATCTCTTGCAACTTAACATTACCCATGAGGGTGCCATTGTAGTGACCCTGGATAGGCACAAGGAGATCAAGTGGGCAAATCCAGAAGCAGAAAGAGAGAAAGGACAGCCTGAGGCACAGGGCAATTTGTCAGCTCCTTATTTCTCTTTCCTCTCTCTCTAGCACCTCTTTGACAGGCATATCTTTTGAAATTCCAATATACACTTCTGATACTCACCACTCCAGATAGGGATGTACCCATTTTGTGAAGGAAGACGCTCATATAATTAGAGGAGGGTTAGAGAAATCTATTTAAGGAAAACTGAAAAACATTAAGTATGCAAGTTACAAGAACACATGGCTAGGGGCTTACTGAGAATACTGACAAGAGAACTAACTAACTATTAGACTGATTAGTTTCATAGGAAACTTTCCTTCTACTGCATTCTCTAACTGTTTAACTACCTGAATGTTCATTTTCCATCCATGGTCAGAGCCCTTCACACTTGCATTTAGGGTATAAAGGAAATGATGGAGAGGAAGAAGACAACTACTTTAAGGTCCCTCAAAACTTTGTTTCAGTTGGAAACTGTCATGAGGCTGAGCAACAATAACCCCACTTAGAAAATCCACATTCCTGGTGAGCTTTTCACCTGCTTCACACAGCCTCTGGCCTCCCGGTGCTTTGACGTTAGATGTCCACTAGGTGGCATCAGAAGGTCGTACATCCCGGACTCCTTTTGGAGGGAAAGCACTAAGCATGCCTAAAAGAGTCCTTTCTCTTTTCCTTTAGCTACTGAAGGGCGCTGCTGAATTCTCTTTGGGCCCCTGTAAAAAGAAAAACCCATTGCACCAGGCATCAGAGTGGTCGACAGGTAAACCGAGGCAAAGGAAACTGGAGAACACAGCTTAAAGAGCTGCTCTTAGGAAGGAGGCAGGTGAAGGGGCAAAACCTGTGCTTCTACCCAGGCTTACACCTAAGACCCAGGGCCCTAAGCAGTCAGCACAGGTGCACACTCTGAGCACAGTCCCTTCTTCTCCTGGGGCCACTGTATCCCAAAAGCGAAAGGTGGGTTTCATCTTCTCTGGGATGGTACACCTGTTGCTGTGGTCGGGCTCCCCACTCACCAGAGGCCTTCTTCTCTTTTACTAGGGCCACCGACCGACCTAATATCCAACACCACCTGTACTGCCAGCCAGGTGTCCAGGAGGAGCCTCTTCCACCTGGTCACAGTAAGTAGGCCAGAGGGAGTGAACTCCACCAGGTTCCCAGATACCAACGCAGTCTTTCAGCTGAACCCACCTAGAACGCATGGAATCTGTGGAAGCCTTTAGATCCACCTGTTGGAAACGAGCAGAGAGAAGGTATCATCTGAAAAACAAGATGACAGCATCATCACCATTGGGGGCAAGAAGCAGATGCCAGGGTGCTTCTCTCTAGCATATGCAGGCATAAGTCAGAGCTGGAGTCACTGGTATATGAGCCAGTGGTAAATCTATATGATAACAACCTTTAGTAAGTGTTGGATTCGGGCTGCTGTGCTAGCATTCAGTTTTTCACTGAATCATAACTGAATGTGGGAACTTCCTTGCATATGCTGTCATTTAATTCTCACTGGAAAAAAATTTGTAATCCTAGTGTATCAAATGAGAAAATGTTCTCACAGTAGTTAAAACTTACCCAAAATATTACAACTCTCACCCTGACCAATGACTTAAGTTTTGAACTTTCTGGGGCTTCGGAGTTGTTTGTTGTTCCTCTTCAGCTCCCCAAATTAATCTGATGCTAGGAAGGGCCGAGAACACTGCTCCAGGAGAATGTAGTGAGTTCTGAGTCTCTTTACTTTCATTATGTTTCCCAACTTTCTATTTTTCTACCATTGTTTTCTGTGTTCCTTTTCCTAGAAGCTCCTACAACTCTCCAACAAGGTTAGATTCTCTTCCTATGTTCTCAAACCATCTAGGTCGGAGACAAGCCTGGAGCCAATACAACAGCAGTCCCTGACTGCCTCCCCCATTCCAGCCCCACAAACCCTAAATAGGCTTAATTAAGTTTCCCCCACTCCAATATACACACACTGTTAGGATGGCCAAGGACTGGGATAATGGTGCTGATCTCACCTCCCAATTTGCTCTTGCATCTCAGCTCACTCCCCTCTATGCTCCTTAATAAAGAATAAAAAGCTGGTGCAGCTGAGTTCCATAACTAGGACCCAGCCCTAATCATCTCATTTAACACCAGGGCCTCACTTGATTCCCAGCTTCCTCCCATACCTTGATTTTTGTGATAGAAATGAGATAATGAATGGGGAGCCAGGTAGGGAAATATATAACAAAAGCCTGTGGATATAACATCATCCTCTGATGCCAATGCAGCCATCAAAAAAAAAGCACTTTGAAAGGGGATCCTTATCCCTTATAGGAAGAAAAAATTTCAAGGGATGGTGATAGGTGAGAGAGAAAGCAGCCTGAGGGTAGAACTCTATGTGTGGAGTGTTCCACTTTTTCTTAGTAATTATCACAGTGCTGTTAAATGATTTGTTAGTGTGTATAAATGGCAGAATACAGACAATCCTGATAAGAGAGCTAAGTGTCTAATCTTGCCTCTCAGCTATTTGAAAAGCACATGGTAGACAATCCATGCTGAGCATTTTGGTTTTGGTTTATTTGTGCCATAAACTTAAAGATATAAATAAAGATGTGAGTTAGAGAAATTCCTTGGTCTGAAGTGAAAATAACAGATGTGAATTATGTAAGAGAAATTCATATAGATGGGCACAGTGGCACACAGGCCTGTAATCCCAGTTGCTGGAAGGAGTGAAGCAGGAGGATGGCCAGTTTTAGGTCAGCCTGGGAAACATAGGCCTTGTCTCAATATTAAAAGGGAGAGGGGACAAGATGTGTACCTCAGTGGTAGAACATCACATTCCCCATTAGGAAAAGTACCAAAACAAACAAACAAACAACAACCTGACACTCATACTAAATTTTTTTTTTTCACACAAGGATCTATCTGCCTTCAGTTGGCTGTGCCCTAGAGGCTGGATGAAGCCCGCCCTTAGGTCACAGGCAGACACTGGTCAGTGCAGTGGCAGGAGGTGGTCCTAAGGGCTCTGCCCAAGCCACATACTTGTGGTAGTTGATTTGGGACCACAGATTTCCTCAACTGCCACTGGGCTGGGGCAGGAGGATCACAGCTTTTCTGAATCTTAGATGCAGTCCTGGTCTTCAGCAGCCTTAGAAACTGCAAACATGGCCGCCTCTTTTTACTTCACACAGTCTCCAGAGATTACTGTGTCTCCAGGAGGCGACACTGGCTTCAATTGGCCCCAGTCTTTAGGGCAGTTGGGTAGCTACTGAGCAGGGGGCTGCACTCTGGCTCCCAGAATCCTTCTGGGTGGAGCAGACAGGATGCCCTCTGCTTCGGAGTTACTGAGCCAGGTTCCCCTCACTTCGCACCCTTGGAAAATGGTTTCTAAACTCCCAGGACCCAATTTGCAAAGTGCTCCTCAAACTCCAATGTGAAAAGAAATCACCACACCATCATTTTAAAAAAGATTCTGAATCAGTAGGTGGAACCTGAGAGTGCAGTTCTAACCAGCACTCTGGTGAAGCCCACAGAAAGGGATCACAGTACAGAGTACTGGCAGACTAAAAACCACAGCCAATATGACCAGGGCCTACAGGACAAAGCTTTTTCTATTTTATTTTCACAAACCAGACCCTGCAGTTGGCTTCTGCAGCACATCAAACACAACTATAGTAAAGAGAAGAGAAGTTCTTTGCTTGGTGAGGTATGAAGAGCTGTGATTTCTTGTGCCATTAGACAGGCAAGTATGAAAGAAACTCTGCACTCTTGATTTCTGCTTTGGATCAGTCAGAAATGCTTGTTTTCAGTACCTTGGTGCTCAAACATCTGCCCTTTCAAATGCTTGGGTATACTTTGGAAATAAAGTATTATTTCTGGCAGTGAAAACTTAGCTGTAAGTAACATCATTTTAATTTCAGTGGCCTTTAGTGATTAAAAGATACCCTTTATGATTCATCACCATTTCCTACTTTATCTATGGCTTTAGATATTTTTCTCTATTTTTCTAAAACACCTTTTCATAAGGCTAGAACAGTAATTAGCAATGGAAGATCAAGAGTCTTTGTCTTTTCACATCTAATTTCAGAAAAAGAGTAGAATCCATTTATCCAAATAATTCAATTGAGAATCAAAATTCTCTCCCCTCCCCCCCACTTTTTTTTTGAGAAAAAAGAAAAAAACGGTTTATTGCTGTGGTTGCAAAGGAGAAACACAGGGGATTCCTGTCCCAAAGGCTGTAATCAGGCTCATCACGAGGAACAGGGAGCTTTTAAAGAGATGATTCAGAGAAAATGAGATTAGGGAGGAGAGATCAGCAAGGAGAAGATCAGGGAAAAGAAGGTAAGGGAAAAGATCAGGGAGAAAATCAGGGAGAAGAAGGGTGGGAAAAAGAAAAAAACAAACATGTAAATTTCAAAGCCCCAAGGGATATAGTTAAAGCATTAAATGAACCCCTGTTACATTTTCCCACTGTCAATTTTTAGCCTCTATTTCTATGGAAAGGGGGCAATGGCATCTCCAAACTACTTTCTGATGAAAGGGGGAAGTAATCCAAAGTCCTTGTTCTCTATTTGGTGGGGCGTGGAAAGTTAAGTGCATTCAGCATGAGAAAAGTCCAGAGCTCCACTGTGGCAAATGGCAGGGGACTGAACCACACATACATAGAGCAGGGATGCAGCCACCTTGTATCCTTGCATGGAATTAAGTTCCTTCATTCTTGAGAGGGGCTCTTTGTCATGTTCCACCCTCTGCCATTCATAATGTCCCTCTAGTTTTCTCACTCTAAAAAAAACAAGGTAAATGGGAAATCTCAATTTCCCATAACAAATTATGTACTTTCGATGATAGGTGTGGCATGAACTCACTTAAGGTATTCTGAAAGATAGGAATAGGATTGAAGCCAGGGCACAATCCAGAAGCTAGTGCTGGTAACAGATAAGTTCAGAATGGGAAGGCAAAAGTCAAGACTTAACCTAAAGGCAAATGGACAAAAAAAGGTCTTATGTTTTCCCATTCACTGAGTGTTTTGCTCTCCTATTTAACAACTAACTGAATAAACTCATGAAATGACTACTTATTTTTTCTTTATTTGAAGTGAGGATAAAATGTCATCAAGAAATATTCCCTCACAGTCCATAAAGCCAATTAAGACAAATATCTTTATGTTATTATAGACCAAATATGGTTGATTTAATTTGCAAAACTTCTTAAATGTCTAGAAAAGGAAAGGAACCGGAAGGAAAGTGTCCCTGTGCCAAGGCATATTCCAGCCTCAAGATCTGGGCACCACTTCACCCTGTGTCTTTCCAACCCAACTGAGGAAGGTGTGAATCTGCAGGCTCCTGTGTGGGGATAACAGCACAGGACAGTGGATCAGAAACAGAAATGAGTTTCAGAGACCAAGAAAGCAGGAGCATGCTGTGGGAATGCCCCTGCGGCGCACAAATGGCCTCCAACAGGGTCTTCTTTCTTTCTGTTCTTTTGCATCTACTAATCTACTGGGTCAAGGACCTCATCTGCAGCAGCCAGCTTGGGGCTGCCAAGACCAGACAGGTGCTTAGACAGAAGTCTCCAATCCTATCTATGTGGAAGTCATTTCTGTGCTTTTCAGAATTCTTCTCAGCAGCCCTAGTAAACTTGATTGGGTTCTGGTCTCCTCAAGGCTTTCCAAGCTGGGGAATTTTCCCCCAACCCTGTTCTCTTTCCAGGTGGAGCTCTAGAGTTGCAGAATTCTGTGCCTGCTCCTACAGGAGAGAAAAAAAAATGGCTTTTTTCATCTTTGCCTAAGTAGTGCTTTTAAAATTGATTCATTTATTGGCACATATTAAACTGTACGTATTGAGGAGAAATTCATGTCATCTTTCCATATATACATATGGAGTCTATTGGTCACATCCATCCACTCTTCTTCCACTTTCTCTTCACACCTTCCCAAGCCCTAACAATCCCTATTCTACATTAAAGTAAAATTTTTTTAAGATTCCATATTTGAGAGGGAACATGTCATACTTATAGCTATTTTAATAATATGTGGCAAACGGTAAGCACTATGTATACGCTTAAGTAAGTACTAATGCAGATTTTATAAAATTGAAAGTAAAAGAATCATTAAACACAGTAGACTCTGGTCCTGTAAGATGCTAAATATATGTACTTCTGACAATTTCAAAGTGAATCTGATAGCCAGGCAACAGTAAGTCATGCATGTAATCCCAGGAGACTGAGGTGAAAGGATTTCAAGTTCTAGGACAACCTGAGAAATTTAGTAAGACCCTACCTAAAAAAGAAAATAAATATCAAGTGGATCTGGTACAAGAATGTGAAAAATCTCCTTACATTAGGGAGATGTTTAAAGGGCTTATGTTTTTAGCATAATAGTACCAACACATAAGAATCAATATAACTTTAAAAGTGTTGTTAGTTTTTTTAGGTCTCAGGAACTGTCACTTTTTTCACATTTCCTTTTACCTTCTTCAGTACTGAGAATTGAAGCTGGATCACTTTAGAACAGAGATACATCCCCAGCCTTTTTTATCATCCTGAGACAGGATCTCCTCCAGTTACTCAGCCAAGCCTCAAATTTTATTCTTTCTGCCTCAGCTACTCTAGTAGTTAGGATTACAGGTGTATGAGACAACTATGCCTGAATGACCTATATGATTTTTTAATATCTGAAATCTACTTTTTTAAATTAACAATTTTGTTCTCCCTCACAGGTTAATCTATCACCACGACCTGTGGCTTAGAAAATTTAAATGTCACTTAAATCTATTATAAGTTGAGACAAGAATTTGAATCTGAACCGTATTTACTTACTTGATATTTAAGTCTATAGCTTGCCCTTCTTTCCTTTCCTTCCCTCCCATCACCTCTCTCTTCTCCTTAGTGGTTTTCATGTAGAAATTCATCTGTAAAGAAACAAAACAGGCAGTTGATAATTTTAGGGAAGACTGAGGAATTGATCTCCATCTTCTCTCAAACAGTCCTCCCTAAGAGGTCCTAAATTTCATTCTCACCAAGAGCATAGCCTGTGGTTTAATTTGGAATAGTGAATTAAGCTTTTGTAGAAGAAGAAGGTACATGCACTGAAGAAACGCTATGTGAAATAGGATATCACATATGTAAAGGAAACAGAGAGACTGGCATTTCACAATAAGTAACCCTTGTAAAATATTTTAACCTTAATCTAATTAATAACTGATACCATTTGATTTATTAATTTCATTCAAGATTATTGCTTTCCTTTCTTATTGTTTTGCTTTTTTGATTTGTTCTTCTTAGATATTCAGAATAGTCAAGTGAAGATGATTGTTTTTCCACTGAAGTTCATCAGACCCAGCCTTCTGAAGCAATTTGCTTCTAAGAGTACCATCATCATTCAACATAATGAACTCTACAGGAGGATTGTGCAAGAAGGGCTGGGGTTGTGGCTCAGTGGTAGAGTGCTCGCCTAGCACATGTGAGTCCCTAGGTTCGATCCTCATCACCATGTAAAAATAAATCAATAAAAATTAGGTATTGTGTCCAACAACAACAAAACATAATTAAAAAAAAAAAGATTCTGCAAGAGAGCGATATATAAGCATCTGAATGCTTAGCAGGCTACTCAATCCTTTGCCACTTCTCTCAGCCCTAACACTGTTTCTCTTGATCTAGAGGCCAAAGCCATGGACCATTTATTCCTGTGTGAAGCAGGTTCTGAATTCTGCAGAGATGACACTGAGATCCCAGTTGCTTTTGATACTGAGCTCAGAAGATTCTAGGCCATGGGTACTCCCCTACATTTCTACTGGGAACTGCTCTCTAGGCCATGGGGGCTGCTATCTTGTCCTTGTCCTTGACATAGTCAGTTGCCAACAGCACAGATACTGAGAAACATGCCTAGTTCCTCCTACCTGCCTGCCTGGAACCCTATTCCCATGGCACAGAAGAACTCAAATTCAGCCTCAGGAGAGTGCCATGCTGCAAAGCAACCATAAAGTCACCTGTCCTGGCAGCTTCTCTTGGTCACATCCATGTAGTCCTGGAAAGAGGCTCCCCAGAAACATGCTGATCCTTAACCCTGGGCCATGATCACTGAGTCCTACAAGTACTGAGTATTAAATCTGAGGGATTCTATTTATTATCCCTTTCAGACAAATGTAAGATTTTTCTCTTACACATATCTCTTTGTTTACTTACTAATTGGCAAAAGATATTGTTTTTATAGGCCCTCATAAATATTTGATTCTCTTGTTCAATAGTAGACAGAATGAAGAGAGAACAGAGATGGAGAAGTTCTGCATGGGGTGTGGGACAAAGCTCTGATTCTGAGCTGTGCTATGGACTTGATATCAGAGCCTTATATAAGGGATCCGCTTGCTTTGGTGGGCAGATGTATAAAAGGTATCCAGGTGAACAATGCAAAAGAGCCAGCTGTTTGCCTCAAACAAATCTATCCAAGTATAGAAAAAAATGTGTGGCAGGAGTTTCTTAAGTGGGAAGTGTGTCTCCTTGGATAGTACTTTTGTTCTGCATCTACTTAAGGAAGGGCCTGGAAGTCTCCAGTTTCTAATGCCTTCACACAGCTGCCCATGCCCAACACAGCCTCTCCCAGACCCTGGCCCCATTCAGATTAATGTCACTAAGATATGGTTTAATACCCACCAGGGATAGGAAGTTTTAGAGGGCATAACTTCTGCTTCTGGTTTCTAGAACTCTGTGTTAATGCAGTTAATATATATAGAAAATATAAGAATGTCTGTTTAGACAATTCATTTCTTGATTGTAAAGCTTATATGAAAGGAAAACTGTAAAAATCCATAAAATTTTGAAAGGCATTATTTTTGCTGAAATAAAAATGTTAAACTAACTTTATAAGAACATCCTGAAAACAGAATATTTTAATACTTTTCTATGGAGAAAATGTATATTTTATGAATAAAACCTAAGTCCATTTTTTGTGGTTGTTAAAAATAAAAGGAATTGTAACAGGCTAAAAGGCAGCAAGAGGAATGCTAAGGCACAGTTGTGTTCCTTTTGCCTTTAGGAACAGAAACTGAACACACTTAGTTTAAGTAGAAGGGATGAGAATAACTCATAATCTGATCAAAAAGCAAAGATAGATTTAAGACTGAACATCAAAGAATGTTTAAAAACACACAGCAACAGACTCACAAAAAGACACTTTAAGAAATTAGAAAAAACTGGATCAGGAGGCTATCAAGCCCAAAGCAAACCTCTTCAGAGCCACAAAGGCCCCAGCAAATGTCAGAATACTGGATCACTTCAAGTGTTTGTGGGAAATGTGTGCATGCAGTACTGCACAAGACTATTGTTGAAAAGTAAATGCTGCATTCATCCTAAAACACAATCTGGTAATGCTCAGAAAAGTTCAGGTAGTACCCTTTGGAGGAAACAGTTATGTTCATGGGCACCTGCCTTAGGTAAATTTTCTCACAGGTGCATGGGGACAATTATGTGTGGTGATAGGGGACAGCAGAAATACAAATGTCCACTGCAGGACAATGGGGAGGTAGAGTGTGCTAAGACACATCAGATACTACTGTGTCAGCGTTGAAAGCTGCAGGTAAAATGCACATAAAAAGATCTTAGTAACTCATAAAGAAGGGCTTTGATTGCAGATTAGTAGTAGAGTTGTTGCCTGGCATGCATGAGGCCCTGGGTACACTTCCCAATGCTACCACAAAAAATAAATAAATAAATAAAAACAAAATGTTAAAAATTTATTCTTAATAAAATTAGATATGTCTCCTGGAACTTTTTACATCAAATGAAAATATAATCACTTATAGAATGAATCATTCCTCTTCCTATATTTTGTCCAAGGTGATCTGTGAAAATGATTCAATATTGTCTTGATACATAAAACCCCACAAAATCTTAAAAATAATGATTTCAAATATTTGTGTTGACTTTTAAAACACAATGAAACTGCCAAGTCATCAAGAGTATGCATATCCAAAGGGCCACCAAGTGTCTGAAAGATGTCACTTTAAAGATACAATGTGAGTTGGCATAGTGGTTCATGCTGTATTCCCAGGAGTAGTAGAGACTGAGACAGGAGATTCCAGAGTTCAAGGCCACCCTCAGCAACCTCCTGAGGGTTTATGCTACTTAGTGAGACCCTGTCTTAAAACAGAAAATTTAAAAAGACCAGGGGATTAACTAAGAATTAAGTACTCCTGGGTTCAGTCATCAGTAACCAAAAAAAAAAAAAAAAAACCAAAAACAAACAAAAAATGTGTGCCATTCCACTGTTAAAATGGTAGAGTTGATTGGTGTGTCTAAGAGTAGAGCTGACATAGGGTCCATAGACCAAAAACAAGTGCTCAATTTTGAGAGACATCCTTAAATATTGAAGAGTCATGCTAAACTTGAGGATTTAGATATGAGTTTTTTTTTGTCATTTAATGTATCTAATGAGTAAAGAACCTAGATATACTGCCTCATTTAAAGAGCTCATGGACAGATTAACCCATACATGAATTCCCCCTGTCCCCTTGAGATGATCCTTACTGAAAAAGAATTGTTTCCTAAACCAGAAGAAGAAAATGCACCCAGACACATGGCAACAAGCACATGCACAAAACAAACAAACAAACAAACAACAACAACAACAAAATAAAGAAAGATATCTCTAAATTGCTGAGACTGGCCTTGAACTTTAAATCCTCCTGCTGCACTCTCTAGATTCACTCAGATTATATCTGTGCTGCAGTAAAGCTGGCTAAATATACATTTAAATAAAATAGAAATGGGATGAATTGCTATAAAAAAAGAAAAGTAGATAAAGAGGAACAACTTAGGATAAAATACTCCTATTTACATTAGAAAAGATTAGCATTCTGCTGGGAAAAGAAAACTATGGATAATGTGGGATTAACTCCATTGATTTGTCCTTTAGATAGGAAAATCATAGGAAATTTAAATACACTTTAAAGCAGAAAATTTAGAAATAGATTAGAAAATTTACAATTCTAGGGACTGGGTCTCAGAGGTAGAGCATTCACTAGCATGTGTGAGGCACTGCGTTTGATCCTCACCACTAATATAAATAAAGAAATAAAGAAAATGTGTCCATCTATAATTTAAAAAAAATTAAAATTCAAAATAGCCTTCTCTCAACACAACCTGCTCTCCTTATTTATTTCCCTATTTATCCAAAAATGCTTTGAACTTAGCCTCTCCATCCAGTTCCAGGATGAATTAGCTTATGGTCTTAAGACTATGATCCAGCACCACTGAGTCTGGTCTCTAAAACCAGGCAATTCCTGCACATATGAGGAGAATTAGCTGGGTTTGGTAATCCATTGAGGTAATCGCAGCAAATGAAAAGACTGAGGAAAGAAAAACACATGTTTGAGGCCATACTAGGCAACATGGCCAGATCTTGTCTCAAAACAGAAAATAAAAAGGGCTAAAAAGAAGCTCAGTGGTTTAAAGCCTAAGATTCAACCACTATCATGACTGGAAAGAACAAAATGAAATGCAGAATTAGACACAGTCATTAATTTATGTGGTTGGTTTGTTTTTGTTTTGGATACCAGGAATTGAACTCAGGGGCACTTGAGAATGGTCCACATTACTATATATATATATATATATATATATATATATAAATAAATAAATAAATATATATATATATATATATATATATATATATATATTGGTATTTTACAAGAGACAGAGTCTCACTGAGTTGCTTAGCACTTCACCCTTACCAAGGCTGACTTTGAACTCAAGATTTTCCTCCCTCAGTGTCCCAAGACACTGGGATTACAGGGGTCCATCACTTTGTCCAGCCAATTTGTCTATGTTTATCTGAAATAAGGAGAGAATTTTTATAATGACTTGAAACTTCCAAGGACTGGAGCCTGCCTTTACACCCACACACCCACCCACCTTTTCACTATCTAATTCAATCAAAACCAAGGAATTTCAACAATGCCTTCAGGATTTGTCCACTTGTACCTTAATCCTATCAGGGTCTTCAATAAATTTGTAATGCAAATTAATGTTTCTGGAAAGTGATTGGATATGTCTTCTGAGGTCAGCTAGAAGACAGACCACTATAAAAAGGTTCTGTCCATACCAGACTGAATCATTTGCTCCTTTTCCTAGTCCAGGAACACACCTTGGCCTGCTAGGGAAGCTGAACCTATTAGGGTCCCTCTGTCAACCTTAGGATCCCTGACTCCCAGGAGGGCATGTCCAGATACCAACATGCCACCAGGCCTGAACCCAGAACAGGAGTGGGCCTGGGCAATGGATAATTTTCCTGCTCTGAGCCACCACTCCTGCCAGTGCCTCCAGAGCTATGGAGATGTGAATGTTTTGGTAAGCTAACTATCTCACTGGGCCTACACAGAACAGGGAGCTGTCTTTGGAAATCTGAGAGTAGTGTACTAATGGAATATGTTGTTACACAGGAACAGAGTTGAGAAGGGCCAAATACAAGGTCTAGAATCCACGAGGGCTGAATCCACTCAGGAGCTCCAATCAACTCAAGAAAAGGGAAGCCCTACCATCAGTACAGCCCAATTGACCCTGAACCTCCCAGGAGGTGCTAGTGCCTGGGCTATTAGACAGACACACACTCAGGCTGCCTCTTGGAGCCCAGCTCATCCCTTGAAGCTGCTGAAAACCAAGGCTTACATCCCAGAGGAACCCAGAATAGAAAGGAACCCCAGCCTGGAGGATGCCTTACAGTACAATACCCATCAGCCAATGCCCTGGAAGGAACCTGAAAGACTCCACTGGGGACCTCATACTGTCCTTGTGGACTCATGCACTGGAACTGTGCCCTGCATGCTAAGAAGCCTTTGCTGTGCTTGTCATTCTTATTTTGTTCTTTCTCTCCTGAATAAATTAAAGGTTCTTCAATAAGAAAAAAAAATATTTGTGTAATTAATTTGATAAGGAATTCTTCTTTTAAATGGACTGAGAATTCTCATAGCTTCTAATCTGATTGAATTTTTCATGATAATTAAACCCATTTCTTTATTCACTGGTTGTCTTGATTTTGAGGGGGTGAGTCAGGATGGGGAGGTGTATAGGTGGGTCTGGGGCAAGAGAGAGACAAATACCCAGGTCAGAGCTGTGGGCTGAACCAAAGGGTATCTCTGAAGATATGAGGGTGGTGTGCTAACAGAATGTGTACTTGGGTGGCCATTTTCTGGTGTTTCTTCAAAACTGAATGTGACCTTCTTGAACTCTGGAGAAAACCACCATCAATAAGTTTTCTTTAAATGGTCCCCAGTTATATTACCTAGGAAAGAATACCAAATGAAATGAGCCCTTAGAGATGAAATAAGAATGCCAAACTATGACTATATGAAAAGAGCTCAGGGTGAAAATTCAACCCAGGAGACCAATACCAAGTGCAAAGACAAACATAAATGTCAATCCAAGGGATTAGACTTCTATACCTCAACTTAAAAACCTATAAAATACCATCTCATGTGTTGATTTAAAACCAAGATACTCTATTCTTTTATACACTACAGGGTGTAATGTTTCTGATGCAAATTGAAGTCATCACTTGCATTTAGTCTTATCACATAGAAGCCATAATTATACAACTTATTGAATCCACTTTCTTTCCAGAGTTAGATACTAAAGACCTTAGCACATTTAGCATAGCAGAATCGTTTGCCATATATTCAATTGAATTACTTTACATGATTGTTCTTTTTCAGTTATTTCACAGGAGCAAAAGTTTAGATCCATTTTGATATTATGTAAAATATCACTGAGAAACAGTACTCCAGCTCCCTGAATATTAAATTAATTGTAAAGATAAATCTTGCAATATGTGTCAGGGTAGTACAGGCTTGTAATCTCAGTGACCTAGGAGGCTGGGGCAAAAGGATTACAGAATCAAGAAAAGCTTCAGCAACTGCACTACATCATGTAAATAAGAACAAAAATCTATTGGGGATGCATCTTGTTATCTAAAAGTTTTGAGGATGTATCTGATAAGATTGTCAAAACCAGAGTATGATTTCAAGTTGAAACTTTTAAAAACCCAAGGAAAAAAAGCTACCAGGAAGGCCAGCTTTAGCAGAGTTCCTTGGAAGGCTCTTGACAGCAAAATATTCCGGGTTAAGTCTTCTGAAAGATCTATGCCAATGGGTGAATACCTAGGCCCAGAGTTTGGAGGTCTAGCTGCTGGTGTATGTAGAGAGGCCTCACAGTGAGTGCAGTCAAGAATATAGTGACTTCTGTGACCCAGATGGGGAGGCACCCCTGAAATAGTCTTGGGGGAAACAGATGACAGGGTGGCACAAAAGATCATTTCTCATGTGGGTTCTCAAGGCTGCTCTGTATCTGCTTGGAGACTTAGTGCTTGTAGAACACCCAATACACAAGTGCCCTGTCTGCCCAACCTGTACTCAGAAGATGCCACCAACCCATCATGGCAATAAGCAATGCAACAGCAATGAGGATGGGCCCTCTTAGATCTGAACATGGTCTCTCACCACCCAGGGTTCTGAGCCTCCTCTTTCCCCAAATCCCCAGCAGGAGTACACTACAACCAAGAATTTCACATTTTAGCACAATTTTATTGAGACAAAAGAAGAAAAAAGAAATATGCACAATAGCTGTGATGCCTCCATGGCAAGCATTACTGTTATAGAATCTGTTCCAAAATGGTCCTCCAAACAAAGGAAATCTCAATGCTGCTGAGCCCCAATGGTTTCACACTCATCAGCCTCAAGCAGTCCTGTGCAGAAGGGCCTGGATCCACTGCCATCAGCTTTGGCTAGTCCCATGGTGGCTTGCAGGGGCAGAAGAAAGAGGACTCTTACAATGATCACCACCACCAGAGGTCTTGGGCTCCAGACTTTCATCACAGGTGCACCAGGAACAAGACAAGGGAGCCCCAGCAGATGGTCAATGGTGGGACACCTGGGGCTTGGTCTGGGTTGAGAATGCCCTGTCCAGCACAAGAGGCTCTGTGTCCTGGTGCAAGGTGCTGTGTCCTCTGGGAAAGTCATCTTTTCCTAACCCATGCTAGGAACGACATCCTCGGGATGTGGAATGCAGGTTGCAGTGGAAATCTTGGCAGTCATAGGAGATATCTGGCAGGTGGATGTAGAAGGGCAGCATCAAGGGCCCAGGATATATTGAGGTCAGGGTTGGTGGCCTCTGGAGCCCTGGTGCCTGGTCTGCAGAATTACAAGCCTGTGGTACACAGCAGGGAAAACACTGCTGTATGGCTTTGTGGGCCTCAGACCAGACACCACCAAGTATATGGGACTTAGCAGGCAGCAGTTTAGGTGTGCTTAAACCCTTCTGGCCTTCAGGGAGTTTCTAACCACAGACTGGGAACCTGGGTGGTGTTGGCTTTGATCCTGAAAAATAATCCCATCACAAAGCTTAGTTAATGAGATTAATAACAACAACAAAAATCTAGCATCTGTCAGTTTTTTGTAAGAGGGAGGCAGTCTTGCTCCATACAAGTCACTGAAAAATAGACATTTTTCTTCTGGCTTTAGCAAGGTTTTAAGCACAATACCTAGATTCACACAACATGGTTTGGTTGTAACCCTTTTTCTTCTTGAGCTGTGCCTGAACGGTACAATACTTGTGAGTAGGAATACTTCCAAACAGTAATTTAAAAATGGGAAATGAGTTTTGAGTTTCAGATCTGGTGCTGTAATCTGATTGATCTATCACTTCATACCCCACTATGTCCAACTCCTATCTTGAAAAATGAGTCACCAATATAAGAGGAGGACTTGGAGCTCTTTGAAGTAGGTTTGGTTATAATCCCTCATGAAAGGTATTCATGGTCCATAATGAAGATTTTTTTTTTTAAAAAACTTTGTAAACCTAGCCATCAGTTTCTTCTAAACACATAATGGAATGAAGCTAGAAATCAATAATAAAAAGGAGAAGTAAAAATTCAGAAATTTGTAGAAAGCAATAAGCATTTCAAACAATTTTCTGATCAAAGAAAAAAAAGCACAAGGCTAAGTAGAAGAATACATAGATGTGAATAACAATGAAAAACCCACTGTACCAAAATTTGGGGGATGAAGGAGAAACAGCGACCAGGAAAGTGTATTGGGGTTCTGGAGAGGAACAGAATCAACAGGAAGTACGATTACAAAAAAGCGATTGATTAGATTTGCTTACTTGACCAAAAGATGGATAGTCCACAATGAACATCTGCAGTCTGGAAAGCTTTCTGTGTCCTGACTTGTTCCTCCAGGAGCACGTGTTAGGGTTTTGACGTGGTGTGCCCCAAAAGCTCACTTGTGAGGCCATGCAAAGTTTGGCAGAGAAATGATTGGGCTTAATTAGCCTTGATTTAATGGGTGAATGGATCCCTGATGACTGATAGGTAACTGGAGTCTGTGGGGTGTGGTCTGAAGAAGGATTCTCTGGGGGCATGGCTGTGGGATATGCTTTGCTATCTGGCCTCTGGCAGGTGAGATCTCCTACATAAAACCTAAAGGATTAAAGGCAACAGGAAATCGTAGCTGAATAACAAAATGAAATAAAGGGAGCTGAAGGGGAACTAAACCTACAAAGGGCTGCAATCGCTGCCTGGCTTCTAGGTCTCCTGGCAAGGAGCCTTGCTGCCCCATGAAACACTGCGCCCCAAGGCGCTGCACCTATTGGCTTGGGAACAAGGTCGCAGCAGCGAAGGAGACACTGGGGTCCTTTCCTTGGAAGAAAGTTGCTGTTGTCAAAAGAAAACCTCTTTGGGCTGCTTTTGGTCATTTAGTCGGGCAATCACAGAGAAGCAAGGGGCTTGGGGAGAGGGTATGGCAGCTTTATCCATAGACCCAGCTATGAGAAATGCCATGGCTTGATAGGAAACTGGTGCCAGTAACAGGGCACTCTTGTGGTACTAAGAGAGTCAGAGTGGGCACAGCTGCTGCATGCAAACCTTGGGGCGGTATCGCATAAATGGGCAGGAGTAATTTGTGCAAAGAATACTGTGATGCCGGGCTGGAGCCGGCTCTGGATTTCTTAGTTTCAGTTCCCCTTCAGCTCCACTTAGTTTGGTTTGTTATTCGGCTAGTTTTCTTATCACGTCTAATAGTTTCGGTTTTATGTATGATGTTTTCACCTAGTGAGCTCCTGGAGTTTGCTATCACTGCGTTTTAGCCTCTCTGGCTTGTCTCCGCCCTCCTTTTGGAAGATCATAAATACTGGGGATGGCGATGGTGCGGAGGCTCTGTCTCATCTCTCCATCAGCGAAGAGGCTTCTGTCCTGCTGTCTGAGGGTCACCTGATGGAGTAGCATTTTCTGGACCCTGTGAAGCAGGCTTGGGCTTTGAGGAGGTGGCGCCAGAGCCGTGGCCTCCTCCTGTGCTGAGCTTAGAAACCGGTGGGACTTGGCCTCTTCCTTGCTACCCTGTCCTAGGAGAGTTCTCTGTTGACAACTGCCCCTTCGACTGGGAGCGGCTCTCCAGTTCTGTTGGCTGGGGCGCCTGGTCCACCGCAAAATGCATTCCGCGGGAGTCCAGAGCACCTGGGAACTAAAGGAGGCCAGAAAGCTGCAAAACAAGAGACTGGAGGCTTGGGAAGATGGGAGGAGCCTGCGGAAGAACCCGAGGCAGCCAAGGTGTAGCAGAGTTCACTGTCAAGGTCGCAGCCCCCCAGCCTCCTAACCTGTGACAAGCCTCCTGACACCAAGACCTCTGCAGACTAGTGTCTCTCCTAGCGCCCTCGACCTCTCTCCTCCAACTGGTGGAACCCGCACCTGGTTTCCTCGGGCCTGCTGGCGTGGATTCGCCAGGGTTCTCAAAGCCTTGGGGGTGCTGCCCATCCTTCTCTGGCAGCGAGACAGCCTCAGATCAAAGAAGGACCCTCAATGATCTTACTCTCTGAAAAGATTCTCGGCTACAAAATCTCACTGAGATTTGCCTTTAGTTGTTCCTTGTCAATTCTAAAAAATTCTCTTTCTTTTTATGATTCTCTGTAGCCTTCAAGTCGCCCATTACCTGCCATTTTCTTCTGTTTCAAACATTCGTATTCGCCTTATTACACATTTCATTCCATCACTTTAGACTTTTATCCACTTCAACTTTTAGAAACGACTTGTAGGATTTTACAATCACTCTCAAAATTTTGTAGGTTTAAAGAAGGAATTGGGTTATGAACTCCCAATTTTTACCACAAATGCAGATTGCAGAATCTCGTCGGTTACACATCCACAGTTTTACATAATGCCCTATTAGTAACTGTTGTATTCTGCTACCTTTCATAACCCACTTCAATCTAATGTATGAAATATCATATGTCAAGAGGTTTGTAATGTTGTGAACAACCAATAAAAAAAAGAAAAGAAAAAAAAAGAATATAAATAAAGAAAGAAGGAATTGGTTTCTCGATTTTATTTCCTAATCTTTAATACTCATTTTGTTACTTAGCGTGATTTGCAATATAAATACGCCTTGGCTTTTCTCATTTAATTTCATATGCCTTTCGTTTTTACAATGTGTTTTTTTAAAAAATTATTTATTTATTTATTTATTGAGTCATCCTCTCGCTCAGTTGCTTGGGAGACAGGGCTCACTAAGTTGCTGAGGCTGTCCTCAAACTTGTGATCCTCCTGCCAGAGCCTTCTGAGTCGCCAGAATTACAGTAGGCATGCACCACCATGCCAGGCTCTAACCTGTTTTTAAATAGTGAATTGGTTTACATATTTATGTATTTTGTGTATTTTTGTCATTTTATTTCAGTCCCAGTTCGTTTTATTTCTATTCTCACGCCTTCCTTTGTTTTTTAAGCATGACATTTCATTGCATTTTATACTCAGTAATTTTGATTTTGTCAAAAGTCCCGCGGGGGTTATCCACCTTACTATTTCTAGTGGTAGGACCAGGTGATTTCGCACAATGGACAAGTGCACAGATTACCAGTTTGAAAAGATTCCTTACTGATTTGCATGTCTAGTAGTCTTTCCACTTAGGTTTGCTGTGGAAGGCAAGGTTTAGCAACTCACAAGGTGAGTGCTACCATTACTTAAGTGTACCAGGACTCAGTATGGCCATATCTGAGATTTGTTCATCCAGGCAAGTGTGGGTAGGCCCCTGAGGTATGACTTAGCCTTGTCTCAGAATTTTCCACCTTGTACAGGTTGGATATAAACTCGAATGTGAACCAATTAAGTGGAACACGTTCTTGATTATTCCTTGCCTGTGATTTCTTAGTTGTGCTTTCAAATTTTCTTTTTCTGAGAAAGTTGTGGTGAAATAATTTTTTTATTTTGTAAGAGTAAGAAGTCAAATCCAGCTAGCTATGCTTGAGATTTGAAGTGCCCCCCCAAGGTTGCGTTTTCAGGTCAGAACTTAGTGGAAGGAAACCAATACTACCAAGCAGTGCCTCAGACTTCTTAGTCGCACCTTACACCCCATTGGTGGATGACTGTAGGCA
Source organism: Ictidomys tridecemlineatus (assembly GCF_052094955.1). NCBI lineage: Eukaryota > Metazoa > Chordata > Mammalia > Rodentia > Sciuridae > Ictidomys > Ictidomys tridecemlineatus. The sequence goes on from NC_135479.1 coordinate 174,893,384, forward strand.
TTGCCAGCTTCCTCTTATCTGTGCCAAAGATTTCTTGGTCGCATGAAGCCTCAGTTTGCAACAATCACAATTGCACAAGAGTACACAAGTTCTTAAATCCTTTAAATTTAGCCTACCCAGCAGTCCCAGTTAGCAAAAACACAGGATTAGTTTTCCCCATGGATAATCAATACAGCCCAGACTGCACTAGGTGTTGTTTTTATTTTTTGTTTTCAGTGCCAGGGTATTGAATCCAGGGCTTGGAGCATGCTACACTGACTTCAACCCACAGCTCCTGCCCCAAGTTTGCAGCTTCACTTTGTGGAGATACTCGCCTGGATGATTTGCTTTTTAAATTTTCTTTTGGATACTTTGGCCCTGGATGGATATGTTTGGTTTCTATTGTTTCCTAATTGAACTGCAGAAATGTTTTTCAGGACTTATTTTCTTTCTTTTTATGTAAACGACTACTTCTTCTGCTGATTGAGGTTCAGGCACATAGCTTCAATTTTCCTTAGTAACATTTGTGCAACAACAGAGCCAGGAAGTAGATTTGGTAGTCTGGCCCCCTTTTTTTTTTTCTTGTACCAGAGATTTATTCAGGGGCACTCGACCACTGAGCCACATCCCCAGCCCTATTTTGTATTTTACTTAGAGTCTCACTGAGTTGTCTAGTGCCTGGCTACTTTGCTAAGGTTGGCTTTGAACTCCTGATTCTTCTGCCTCAGCCTCCTGATCTGTTTGGGGCAGATGATTCACTATTACACCTGAGCATGGGCCACCACTGTGCCAGGCTCTGGTTTTGTTTTGACAGCTTTTTCACTATTGTGATAAAAAGATCTGAGAAGAATGATTAGAGAAGAATATGTTTATTTGGGGGCACTCAGTTTCAGAGATGTCAGTCCATAGGTGACCAACTCCCTTGTTCTGTTGCTCTGTGCCCAAGGTGGGGCAGAACACCATGTATGGTGGAGAAAAGCATCTCAGCTCACTGAACCTGAAAGAAGTGAGAGTAGGGGTGGGGTGGTGGGAGAAAGAGCCCAAAGTAGCTCCACTTAATGAGGACAAAACATATACCAAAGGCAGCTCCCAGGGACGCACCTCTTCCATCCACACACTAGCTGCCTATATTTACCCCCCAGTTAATACCTAACAGAGGACTGATACATTGATTTTACTAAGATCTGCATAACCCAGTAATTTCTCCTCCAAACTTTCTTGCATTGTTTCACACATGAGCTTTGGGGAGGAAAGGCAACTACTACCTAAACCATAAAAAGCCTGAAAGCAGGGCAACCTGCCATCATGTCATAAGAGTGCAGTTTCCCCCACCTCCTCCTGTTAGTGGGGACTGAAATCAGAGGTGCTATGACACTGAGCTTCTAACAGTCCCCAGCCCTTTTTATTTTTCTGAGACAGGGTCTTGCTTGGAATTCCTACATCTATTAAGTGGCTCAAGTGCCAGAACCTCTCAATAGGGTCAATAGGGAATGGAATTGAGAGCACCCCCTGCATTCTGAGAAGCAAAGAGAACACTGATATAAAATACACGATCAGCACAATATCAAAGATATCAGTAAGTGGAAATTACAGAGATGATGATCCTTCCTTTGTGACTGCTGCGAAATGTCAGGGCATTAGATAGACCAACATCTCCAGCACATCCTCTTCTCCATTTTCAGTCACACTTCTCTGTGTTGCCTCTGTTGATGTTGATGTCATTATGAAGAACCATGCACATTTCTATTGTGAATTGCAAAGTATTACTTTTCTCCATCTATTGCACTCCACTGAAGGATAACTCCGTGCTTTCAGTATTCCAGGGAATATTTTTGTGAGTTTGCCCAAAGAAGACCTAGGCTAGGAAGTGATGATACAGACTATGTTGGGGACACTGAAATGCCATTATTTAAAGACCTTAACTAACTTTTTTGCACCTTATTCCTCAGAAGGTATAGATAGGAAAGACTATCAGTAAGCAATGGAAAGGAATTATTTCCTCAGAATTATTTCTTGCTTTCCTCCTCAAATATTTTTGGTATTGACATCAATAAGACCTCTCACTGGAAGGTGAAGAATTTATGTAATAATCTTTGCTTTTTCCTAGAGAATGACAGGCCCCCATAGGCAGTCTCTTATTGTTTGGTACAGGGGATTGAACTCAGGGGCACTTAGCCACATCCCCAGCAACCCCCCCTCCACCATTTTTTTTGAATTTTATTTAGAGACAGGGCCTCACTGATTTGCTTATTGCCTGGCTAAGTTGCTGAAGCTGGCTTTAAACCCTTGATCCTGCTTCCTCAGCTTCCTGAGCCACTAGGATTACAGGCATGCACCAGGGAATCCAACTCCCATAGGCTCTCTTGCAAGAAAGAATTTGGAGTACAGTTCAATGATTGTTCATTAGTAATACAATAATCCAAAAACATTTAAACCTAATGTTTGGAGTATACATTTGACTGTGAAGCTCATTTGGCAGCCAAATCTGTTGGGGATAGGTTGAGGCTATCATTTTTAAAATCCCAGCTTGTAAGGTTCTGGCGAACGTCGGAGGAAGAGACCACAAAGAGACCGACTCATGCAACAGCAAAAGGGGGTTTATTGAGGATTCAATCCAACACGCTGGGGCTCCAGGCTCACTCAAGAAGGGGGAGCAGCCAAGAGCCTGAGTAGGGGTTGAGCAGTGCTTAAGTACACTTTTTTAGAGAGGGCAGGGACTTTACATACATCACAGTCTCCTTTAACAAATCACCATACACCACGGGAAAATTAAACAACAATTTTTAAACATGATTAGCACATTCATTGGTGGAAACAGGTCGGGCAAGGGTGATAGGTCACTCCTAAAAAGGGGGATACATATAAACTGATTGGTTTGGGCTCTGAATGCATACATGCCAAAATGCACAGGATCCAGGTTATTTAACAACTAAATGGTCAGTACTGGGCATTGTCTTAACTGCCTCAGGAATTTCAGGTTCTGTGCGTAGTTCAGAAACTTTACACTACCTGGTCCTTTACATTTTAACTCAGGCTTTGCAGCTTAGAAACTTTACCCTTTCAAGCTTACATGTAAATGAGTAGGAATGATTGGTTATAGGACACTGTCTTGTTTTATTCAGTAGAAGAACATGTATACAAGTACAGAGTCTTCATGATTTGCATCCCATGAAGTTGCAGTGGATTGGCCACTTAAAGCTGGGCAAGTATCCATTATTGCTTCATCACTTTCAACACAGGGACTTTGAAGAAGTTTGTTAGAGTTCTGGTGGCAGACCTTGTTAAGCTGGAAGTCTGCACATAAGAGTGGATGCTTAGTGGTGATGAGGATTGTGTGGGATGGACCCTGGGCAGGTGTGCTTTGTACTGTCTCAGCCTGGAGTCCCTGAGTCAGAAACTCGGGATACCACTGGTGTACTACAAATCCTTGTTGGCTGGACCCTCTCTGGTTTTTAGGGAAGCAAAAGAGACTCTCCAAAGAGGAGGAAGACACATACCAACATATGATTTGACCCTAGTTCACATAATACCCAGGACCCTGAGGTGACACCTCAGGTGCTTTGGTCCTCAGGGATAAATGAGTGGGACTCCTGAGACTAGAATTGGCAGTTTCAAGCAATGCAGGAGGAGCCTAAGCTACATCTAGCTGGCTACCATAATCCAAGCTTCCTGGAAACATCCCTTCATCAGGAATCTGGAGGCCACTGGCTTCAAATTCTTTATAATGCAGATTTTTTTTTACCCTTAAAAGGTTCCCTCTGCAACCTGTGAACACAAATATGAATAAGCATAATCTGAACTGAACATGCTCAGGAAAGTTCCAGCTTGTGCCTGTGTTTTTACTTGTGATGACAAGTCTTTCACCCTGAAGAAGTACAAATAATGAAATCTCCTGGGCCATCATGCACCCAGCAAAAAGGTATAGAATTTGTAAGGAAATCAGTGTGCCATAATAAAATTTCTTTAGTTTATATTCTAGCCAAGCAAGAAAAATATTTTTCTATTGCCAATGTACTTCCCACTGCATTAATATGAACACTTGTGAAATCCAAAAGCACCCTGACAAAATTCAAAACAGGCATGTAGGCTTTAACAAATATCCACAGAAGCACCTGGGAATAAATGACTGATTCACCATATTATTCTCCTGGCTCCACTAGGGCATTACCTTTGTTTTCTGGACTACTTAAATGAGGAATGTCCATTTTACTTATCTGATTTGTGATTTATGCCATAATGAAATGGACTTCAAACTGCTTCAATAAAACAGTTGCAAAAGGAGCTCAAGTTATGGTGTTAGAGTCCATGATGATTCCCAAACCTACGTTGTTTTAGCACCCCCGTGGGTTCACTCAATTGCACACAGTTTCAGGCTAGAAGGGGTCCCAGTGCCTTACAGCCCAGATCTTTGAACTGACTTTCCTAAGTGTCTCAACTGAGCATTCGCAGGAAACTGCCCACCTGCTAATTGTCACAAGTCTTACCAGCAAGAATAGGCACGAGATCTTCCCAGTAAGTGTTCTCCCTGCCTTCCTAGTTTGGGGGACACTGGTCACCGGTCCCAGTGTGCCACTTGGTTACTACAAGTAGTAGACTTTTCCCAGGCCTTCTGCCTGTGCCGATTACTGAGGGGCAATCTTTTGGGATTCGGTTACCCTTCTTCCTTGAAAACTCCCAAGCTGTGAAAACACAGAAATTTTCCTGTGACAGAAAAATCGAGGCACAGCCCTCTTTGTGAAGACCTCCTGGAGGAAAGGAGCCCTGGGAAAACAGCGATTCCAGGAACAAGAGAGTGCCTGCACAGCAAACCACAAGGTCTCCTGAGGGAGACAAGGTTTGGGGGGCACTTGGAGAAGAGCCTCAACCTGGAAATCCGCTAGGTGCTGTTTCCCCAAGGGCTGGTGAGAAACTCAGCTCCCTGTAGGGCTAAGAGAGCACAGGCACCAGAACTTGGCCACTTATCAGCCGCCCAGAGGCCCAGCTCTATAGTCTGGCTGTTTTGCTACTGTGATTAAAAGGAGTCAACCAGCACAATTATAGAGGAGAAAGAGTTTATTTAAGGCCCCACAGTTTCAGAGGTCCTGGTCCATGGAAATCTGGCCTTATTACTCTGGGCTTTGGGTGAGACAGAACTTCGAAGTGGCACAAGGAAGCAGCTCATGTTGTAGTCTGGTGGTGGTGGGGGGGACTCCACCTTTCAGGTAGGGATATATAACCTCTATCCACACCCCAAAAAATGGCTTCCTCAGGCTACATCCCACTGGCCTCCAGTTACCACCCAGTCAATCCCTTCAGGGATCCATTCACCTATTAAATCCAGACTAATAAAGCTCAATTCTTTTTTCTCCAAACCTTGCATTCTCTCACACCATACATAAGCCTTAATACCACCTCCTGGTAGAACAAGTGTGGAGGCAGAAAGCCCCGGGGACACACTGAGGGAATCCCTAGGAAAAGCAAAACATTTATGTAAGTACAAACAACTAATAAAATTATTAAAAGCAAATACGAAAACACAACAAAACATAGCAAAATTTACCAAAAGAAAAATTTCTTCAAAATGAACAAAACAGAGAGAGCCCTACAAAGAAACTGCAAACCATGGTTTGTTGCACACTGTGATCTTGGATTGTGATTTCCCTGTGTGATGTAACTGAGATCTTTTCTGCCTAAACCTATATTTCCTAAGATTAAGAAGACACCGGTATTGGTGACACCTACAAGTCCCAATAGCTGGGGTTCCCTGAGTTCTATGTGAGTAAAAAAAAATCACAGGTGGCTGCATGAGTAGTCAAAGCGGAACTCTCCATTGCAAAACCAAACTTGTTAAAAAAAAGAAACTGCGGATAGTGGTAAAGTGGAAATTGTTGAAGTGGCCTTTCAGAAAAATGGCATTCGCCTGTACTCACGCTTGTACCCGACTTAAACATCACCCACAAAGCTGAAATGGAGTTTGCTCTCAGGAATTCGGAACCTGCTTCCACTTAAATTGCAGGCACTGCTGCTAAACTCGAGTTTTTAGGACTAAACACCAGAAGCTGGAATAAATGCTTAAGAAATGGCCAATCCTGTACTTGCTTGGAAGAAGAGATCGCCCTCTGGTATTATGTCCTAACTGGCCATAGACACATGGGGACTCCAAGGACCAGAAAACCCAGGGTGGTACCCCAGGACGCAATTAAGCTTCTAGCTTTGCCTCCAATCAGGACACTTCAAGGAGTGGAAATCACAGATGCCTCTAAATTGATGCTTGCTAAGCCAATAGAAGCATGGTGCAGGGAGGTCACTGAGACAGAGGGGCAGCTGCCACCAAAACAAAACTCAGTTCTTTGGCAGCGAAGGAGAGGAAGATTCTTGGAACATAGCTGAGGGGCTCAGTGGCAGAGGTGCCTTGGCCCTGCCAGCCAGGCTGCCACTAAGGAACTCTGTTCCAGGCAACATTAGAAACCTATCAGAGCTGTGTAGTCAGGGGTGCTAGCGAAAAACGCACACAGAGCACAACTAGCTGAGCCCAGACCAGGAGAAAGTGGGAAGGAGAGAATGGTGCTCTGGGATTCCGAAAAGGACCTCAACTAGCCTTGTTGCCAGTGACAAACTTCCACTTTGGCGCTAACCACGGTGCTGTTACCTAGAATCTGGCAATGCAAGGAAAGGAGCCTTACTGCCACCCAGGCTTGGTACAAATATGTACTATGACTGGAAAACTGTCGGGTTCCCCTGCTGGTCAGAGAGCGAATGGTAACTCCAGAAAAGGCGACTGGGAAAGGCTGCACTAACTCACCTAGGATCCACTGAGAAAGGGACCACTCAGAGTGCAGAGAAACATTCTCTCCTGAGACATGGCGCTACTAATGGCAGTGCTAAGAGGAAAAGCAGGCTTATTTCCTTTTGGGTCAGCACTAGTGAACCAGGATTCCAGTTGCTGGGGTCACTGGACTCTGCAAAAGCCAAACCCACCTTATGGCTTTGCTGAGGCCAAAGGCATCACATCTGGCTCAACATCTGGGGTGTAGCAGGTAAGTTTATGCCAGCTCTGAGAAGGCAGCAGCAATGTCTGTGAGTCAATGAAGCTAGTGAGATTTCCACTCCCATTGGCTGTCCCTAGACTCAGGCTTTATAGCAAAACCTTTCTTTTTCCTGGTGAAGTCTGGGTCCTTGATTACCAAAACCTCCAGCAACTGACCCAGAGGGCTGCACGTGGTGAAAGCAGGCTGAGTAGCACCCAAGGCGGGCACCAATCAGGCTGGTCTAAGGGGAAAGTAAGGCCTCCGGAACACCAACAGCTCTGCTAGCAAAAAGCAGTGATGGGCCCTCCATGCATGCCACCCCTCCGTCTTGGTCTGGGACCCCTCTCCTTTTATAGATACCTCAGTGCTTTTAAGGCAAGTCAGAGAAACACATCTTATTCCGATAGGAAACTCTGCCCCCGAATCTTCAAACTAGGCCTCCCTAATTGCTTAGCTGGGGTTCTTCTGTCAAATTAACTTTTTAAATGAGTCATTGAAGGTTTGTCTGTTTTGAGATGTTGCAATGGTGGCAAAGTTTCAAGCTCTTTAATCCTCCATTTCCACTCACTTTTAAAGTAAGACTAAAGCCTCTGAGTTATTCTTTTTCCTACAAAATATGGGCTTGCCACTGCACAGAAGGAAATTGCTCTGCCCCCGAATTTTTATGCTTCCCCCAAAGATCTGCACTAATGGAAGGAATGCCTCACAGAGACTGCAGACTCTGCCATGTGCATCTCCAGCAGCCCTTAAGATCTCCCACACTTCTCTGGCTCTCATCAAATTAATTCCATCCTTTCCCCAGATTAACCTCGGCTCTTTGCAGCAGGGGACAGATGCCCCAGAGAGGTAAATGAACACCATTTGGACCCTTATATCACCTACTCTCAAGATAACTACTACAGTCTTCTCCAACTATCTTACCATTTCTTCCCTTAGCCAAAATCCTATCTAGTACCTGAAGCATCTCCAATTGCCTCCTTTGCAATGAATCTGCAGAACAAAGGAAGAAGTGCCTTGTCCCCATAGAAAAGTTACAGCCACCTTATCAGGATCAAGAGGACAGGAAAGAGAACTGTTTAAAGAAAAACTGGGGGCGCATCAGTCCTATCTCCCACACAACCACCCCTTCCTTTCTTCCTTCCTTCCTTCCTTTTTTCCTTCCTTCCTTTCTTTCTTTCTTCTTTCTCACTTTGAAGTACTGCAGATTGAACCAAGGTACTTGAAGGATTCTGGGCAAGTGATATATCACTGAGTTAAAGCTCCAACTCTTTCCCTCCACCCTATCCTTGCATCTTAGCAGAAATGTTAGAATTAGCACCTCAAGTGGTAAGGGTGACCAACTCCAGTTTAGGAATCTAAAGAGGAATTTGGTAGGAGTTACTCCCCTGAAGGAATGTGCATCAGAGCTACTTCAGGCCTTCAAATTTAGTCTAATTCTAGTGTGGTGTACACCTGTGAAAATGGCCAGACACTGGTCATGGGAAGGGCATATTTCCCATGAGGAGACGCTAAGTGTTTTGCAGTCTGAAATTGGCTACATTCTGGGCAGGCTGGCAATGTCAGGTATATCGGTGCCAGGCCATGGTTTCAACACCCTAGGCCAATTGTGGGGCACAGAAAAACATGTGATTTAGAGACTTTCACAGTGTTTGTCCTTGTTTGTCATTGAAAAGAGGAAACAAAGCGTAAACAGAGAAAGATAAATCTGTAAAATGTCATTAAGTAAAGCTATACGGAACCAAGAAACGTAGCACAATAACAAGACGTTTTAGGATACTGTTGACTTAAAGAAGGTGACACACAACAGACATTCTCTAACATTTGAAGGAAAAATGCAGAAAGGAAGTTTGGAACCCCAGCAGTGTGCACAGGTGAGCCTGTGGGTAGTTTGGACATGGCTCAGAAGCTAAGAAGTAATGTCTTAGAGAGATAGTAATAATACATGTTTATGTTTTCTAGGAAAGCAAAGAAAAGATTTTCCTCTGCCTTGGTAGATTCAATGGCCTTGGTTTTGACTGAAATAATTTAGAAACAGCTGAATAGAACCAAAGGCATAATCGATTTATGAATTTTAAGTTTTGTGTGTATGCATGCATCACAGAAATAACTAATTCCTCCAAAGGAGTGGTAAAATTGGAGAATTTACAATCTCCTTAATAGGGAATTAAGATAGTTTGTAGAGAATGTCTGTTTGAGTGTGGTGGCAAATTCTCTTATCAGAGGGAGATGTAATTGTTCCTGGGGTGAGTACTAATGATGATCACGTTATTTGGGAAAGCCCTATTTTTTGGTATAGAGAGATTTCAGAAACTCAAATGCCTTTAGTTCAAAATAATCCTTAGACCAAAGTGGCATATATTGAGGGTGGCATATCCTGACTTTCTTTCATAATCTTCTTCATTAGGAAAACTCCTAATTGTAACAATTGTATTAATTTGGTCCCTGTAACTATAACAGTATCTCAGGAACCAGGCAATTTATTAAGAAAATAAACACATTTTCTATGGGTTCTGGAGTTAATGAGGTAAAAAACATGGTGCAGGCAACTGACAAGGGCCTTTGTGCTACCTTGTCCTATAATGGAAAGGCACAGGAACATGTGTGCAAGGGCCCACTACTGAAAGCCCTTTTGTAAAAGGCACTGAAGCCATTCATGGAGGCAGAGCCCTGCTGGCCTAATCACATTTTTCAGGCCCCATCTTCTGATACTGTTGCATGGGGGGATTCAGATTCCTGTGAATAAGCTTTCAGGGATACATTCAAACCATAGCAAGGATCTTCATCTCCTTTTTTCAAATGTGAGTTTGAGGCTCAATACTGAGGTAACAATAATCACCCCGGACCTAGTATTTCAGGTGAAGAAAAAGACCATGTGACCAATGAGCAGCAAGTAAAAGAGAACATTCCCCAGGGTCAGTAACATTGAGATAGAAAGTTCACAATCCTTTTTGCCTCTTATCTCAACAGAGAACTCCAATGTGCACCTTATTCACAAGCCAAAAAGAGAGAATTTTCCATAGGTCTCCTGGATTGAAAATTCACCCTTTCCTCTGGCCATTTAGTGTCAGTTTTTCATCCTTATTGCAGCTCAAAGGACTTTGCTTCAAGATGATCTCTAGAAAAGATGAATGGTTATTAAGTACCCTGATTCTCTAGTTCCTGCAGGATGAAAAGGAGCTTCCTTAATAGCACTCATAATACACTTATGAAAGATTTTTTTCTAATCATTCCAAATAGTGTCCCCTTCCTGGTGCTACTTTTATTTTTGGTACAGTTGTTTCTAATAATCTAGGATTGTATTCAGGTACTGAATCCAGGAGCACATCAAGCTCTGGGATAAAACTTTGTGACTCTCCTGTGAAAGGAAAGCAGCAGTGCATGGGCACAGCATGAACCTGGGCCTAGTTGAGTTCAGATTACACAAGGCACCCTGAGTCCATGAATGGTAGGCATTAATATGAATCACTAAGAACCTAGTGAGAATTTCTTCTTTCACCAAACTGTGGAGTGAGTCTTAGTGAACTTGCCTTAGAAACATATACTGAGAACAGTGAATGCAGACATCATTCCCCCTAAAAAGAGAATGCATACATAGAAGGTGATATGAAACAAAACCCTTTAAACTGAGGGTTTTCTGAAATTACTGTCTACATTGGGCCATGCTGGATGCTAGCCAGAAAAGAGGCAGGTCCCAAGACAAGTTCCACAACTATCAGCAGCAAGGCTGGAGTGTGTCTGAAAATATGTATACCAGCCCTAAGAGCCAAAAGTATTCTTATCATGAAAATGTGAGGAAGGAAAGTATAAATCACTTTACATCTACCTTAAATTGGCTATAGGTAAGAGAGGCATTACAATGCAGAATGGAAAAATTTGGGGACTAGTGGTAAAGTTCACTTGTTGCTTCTGGATTGGACAATGTTCATAGTCCAGAAAATTCACACATAAGTTAGATGTGGTGGCTCTGGTTGGCTACCAGATGGGGTTACAAGTGAAAATTTTAGCATATATTCAGGAATGTGGGACATATCTGTTAGTCTGACCCTAAACAGTAAACTCATTGAATATCTCTTCTCTCTCTCTCTCTCTCTCTCTCTCTCTCTCTCTCTCTCTCTCTCTCTCCATGCTCTAGCCTTCATCTTCAAATTTAAAATATCTCAGTTTTTTTTAAAACCAGTGATAACTAATATGGCATGAAGTGTTCAGTCTCTAGATAGAATCAGAGTTAGTATTATGGTGAAGGAGGTAGGGAAAATCAAAAGGAAAATAGGAAAAAGGATGCCAATAAAAAACAATGTGAGAAAGAGAGAGGGAACATTCATCCTAGATTTCTGAGTTACTGTTAACATATCTGTGTATCATTATTCAAGACAGGGAATCCACAAGGAGAATAGACTTAGTGTTGAGTTGTCTGAGTAAATCCAGTTAAGGTGTTCAGTACAAAACAAGAAATCCACTTTTGGAGTATCAGACCTTGAGTTGGGGAAATAGATTCATATACGAAATAGATTTACTCTCCTGCTTGGTATTTCAGGACAAAGGATTGGACAGGCCATTCAGAAGTGAGTGTATGGCATGAGAAGGATTCAGATACAGGTCCCCAGTGAACTCAAATTGTTAAAAGCTGAATCTGTTACTGAATCCAAGTCCATGTACTCACCCCTGGTAAGTAAGTACTTGGGAATCAAGAGTTCAAAAAAAATCAGGTTTACTCAAGGGTTGGCACTCTGAGAAGCTGGGATGCAGACATCATTCCCAGAAAGGCCACCTCAGGGAATTCAGGTGCATGAATGTGCTTGTAAAGCGAGGAAAATGATGTGTAGCAAGCAATGGGCAGGAAGAAGGAGTGATGGGGATAATCTTCGTCCAGGGCATCTGTCTGCTTTATAGTTTTAACTATTCAGAACATTCCAACCAACCTCAACTTCCTAGAAATAGTTCCTACATTTCTTTAGCCTGACTGATTACTTTTCTGCAGGTTAAATATCACAGCAATTTACATGATTTGTGTTAAGTGATGCACAGAAGTGAAGACTTAGGAGGTGCATTCCACATTCTGATGTAAGGTGAAGGTAACAAAATGATCTAAGTTCTGTCAATCTAAAAAAAGTCTACTTAGCAGTGAACACAGTGGTCAATTAGGTGCAACCTTTCTTTAAAATTTAGAATGCTTGGCAAAGAAAGGGAAGAAAAAAAATCTGACCATGAAAAACTCACATGATAGAGACTACATTTATGAAAATTGAGGAAAAACTGTACATGATTTACTCTCTCTATAACTAAATAGGTCTTTCCTTGGACAGAATTTGAAAGAGACAGAATGGTACACATGAAATTTATTTAAAAATATAAAACCAAAGGGTTGGAGATGTGGCTCAAGGAATACTGCACTCACCTAGCATTTGTGAGGCTCTGGGTTAAATCCTCAAAACCATATTAAAAAAATAAAGATATTTTTAAAAAGCAATTTAAAAAAAAAAGAAAATGGGATGTTTAAAAAAATATTAACCAAGAGAAGATTTAAAAAATATTCTCATTTGTTTTAATAATTTATCCTCATTGAGTAGGGCAATCTACACATTGTCATCATAATGAGAATAGAGTGGGTTTAGTATTGTTACTGCTGTTTACTTCTATCCCAAGACTCACCATGTGTTTGCTTATTTATTTAATCCGAATCAAGCTGAAGATTTGTTCAGGTGTTCTTGTTTATTCAGTGTTGGTAGCCCTCTTTACTGTTAGCATTAATTTAACTTGATGGGATTTGAACGTGTCAATGATTAAGCGCCTTCTGTGTGTGTCTAGGAATCATTGGCATGTGGGATAGCAACTGAAGTGCACACCCTCCCTAAAGTTGGGCAGCATCTCCCAATAGGATGGTGGCTTGTTTGGAATAAATGTTGAAAGAACAACATTTCTTCTTGATGGCTGCTGCCATCACTTGAGGATATCTGACTCTTGCTTCTTCACTCCTGCAAAGTGGACTGTGCCAGGGATTGTCCAGGGAGTTTTCAGAAGCCTGGGATAGTAATTAATTCATTACTTTATTTATTTATTTATTTATTTATTTACTGTACCAGAGTGTATGGTTTTTTCCAATGGCCAACTTGATGAGATTAAGAGATGCAGAAGATCAAGAGGCTCATGGCTGTGTCATTGAGGGTGTGTCTCTACATGATTGGCATGTGGGATAGCCAATGGAAACAAAGACCCTCTCTAAGCATAGGGCAGCACCATCCAATAACATGATGGCTTCGATATAATAATAGTTGGAAGAACAAGCAAAGCAGCAGCAGATGCAAGTAAATTTTTCTTGAACAGTTTCTGATTGCTGCTGTGATTGACTGTCGGACTCTTGCTTCTTCTTTCTTCCAAAGCAGGCTTTGCAAGTGATTCTCCAGAAGCCTTTGGCCTACTCCTAGGGGATCACCCTGATTTCTCTTGTTCTGGGGATTTATCTGCTTGTTCTTCCAGCTCTCCAGCCCTCAGATTGCCATTTTGGACTATCCAGCTTCTGGTACGAAAGCCAACCCAGTAACTCTCCTTTTCATAACCAAACTTCCTGTTGATTCTGTTCTTCTCAAGAACCCTAATGCAGAGGGATTGAGCCCAAACTGTTTGACCACTGAACCACATCCTCAGCATTTTCTTCTTCTTTTTTTCAGGCAATGTCTCCTCAAATGCTTCGGGTCTAGCTCAGTTGCTGAGGCTGGCTTTGAACTTGCAATATTCCAGCCTCAGCCTTCTCCAAGGCAAACTCATAGTCTCTCTCCATCTCTCCCTCTCTATTTCTCCCTCTTGTCTCACTTTCCCTCCTTGGAGACCAGGGTAGTCAGGTGTGTGTCATGGCCACCAGTGATGGGGACCTGGGATTTTAGAAAGTTGTTTGAAACCTATCTATCAACAATATGGATCCAATCCAACACGGACATCCAAGATGATTGAATTTGCCCTTCAGCAGAAATGTACCCATAAGATCCTGTCTCCATAATTTCTACACCCTCTGTTTCAGGTCAAGAGGAGCCCAGGAGAGTAGAAATTATCTTGCAAGCGGTCTCTGAAGACTTTTCCACCTCTGAGGGTCTGCAGCTATTGAGAAGCATTTTCCCTGCTGTGTGAGAGAGGCCTGGGATTGTGGAGAATATACTCCAGGGCCCCAGGCACTGCCAGCCATTGAGAAAGCAGATGCTGGTCCCTGGCCTCTGCCTTTTTATTCCTGGCTGGGCTTCCTTTCTGGGGATCACCAGGACTTCAATCGTGAAGCACTTTTAAGACCCTTTGGGTTTCTCAGCTCTGACTGCCCCATCCACGGATCCGGATAGCACAGAACTTTGAGAAGAGGCCCAGAGCTGCCTGCCTGCCTGCCCTAGCCCAAGGCCTCAGACCCAGCAAGAGCCACTGGCCCCACCAGGAGAGTCAGACACCTCTAAGAAACCAGGAAGACCAGTGCCCAGGCTGCCCCATTGGACCAAGTGATCCCGAGATTGCCCGTACTCTTTCCAGCATCTTGCTCTGTTGGTGCCAGGAGCCTCTGACTGACCTTTCCACTCCCATCCAGAGGCTTTAGATTTTAAGTCTCTGGACTCCTGGCTGCCTGCCTTTGGCTGGAGAGCACTGATGTCTCCATGAACATGCTGCAATGGATGATCCTCTAAAAAAATACCATGTTAAAATAAACAATTTTCAGGTTAGCAGTCGAGGGAGAAGTTTATGCCTTCTTGGATTTTCATGAAATTTTATTTCTCTTGTATAACAAAACCATAGAAACAATCATTTTTCACTAGTGTGCTTGATTTGAAGATTGAGAAATGAAAGGTGGGTTGGCTGGATGCCAGCATGGGCCCTGTGCAGGTGTCTTTTTTTTGCAGGAAAAAGGATGGATGCTGGGGTCCCTTTTGCACAAGTCCACACAGTGTTCTCCCTTGCCTGTTACTCCTGTTAATCTTTGTATGCTAAATGTTCATTACAAGAATTCTTCAGCTCATTTCACTTCTGTCATTGTTCTGGGGCCAAACATTCACAGAACTTCATCCCAGAGTTTTCTGAACTTTTGGACCCATTCCCTCCATTTTCTATAGTGAATGCGAAAGTCTTACTTTTATACCTTTGACTCACCACAGGAAGATCTTTTCCTTTCTCAGATTCAAAAGGAATATTTTCAGGAAAGTCAAAGCATGCTAAGCAAAGTATATTCCAGAGAAACTGATGACCAAGATCAGTTTTCGACATGCACATATGCCTTCAAGGAAGTCCTTCAATTTTCAGCTTTGGGTTTTTTAAAAAAAAAAATATTCATTTTTTTTAAGAGTTGAACAGTACAAATACAACTAGGAAGAACTAAAAGTGAAGGACAGTCCCAAATTTAATACTTTATTTCATGCACAACTTTAACGACATCAGTTGCAAAGTACATTATTGAAATTTTGCTGAAATATGAAATTTTGGTGCAATTGAAATATCCCTTGAATTCACACACCAGCAGTTCTCTATAACCCAACTTGCAAACTGTCACTAATGAAATTAGGAGTAGAGGTCTGCAGTTTTTTCCCCGTTCCTCTTCAACATTTTGAAAGAAGATTGAGAGTAGACAGCCATGATTCTTTTAATATTTCGTAGAATTCACTGATGAAACTGCTAGGCCCAGAACTTTTACTTATTAGTGTTTCTTCCTCCGTACCCCCCCCCCGAAGTGGTGGACACTTAACCCAGGTGGGGCCTTAGACTAATGCTCTATACCACTCACCTCTATCCCCAGCCTCACCTTGTGTTTGCTTCCTGATTTAATGGCAATCAAGTTGTAGATTTGTTCAGTTGTTCTTGTTTATTCAGTGTTGGTAGCCCTCTTTACTGTTAGCATTCATTCAACTTGATGGTATTTGGACATGCCAATTATTAAGAGCCTTCTGGGTGTGCCTAGTAATCATTGGCAGGAGGGATAGCAACTGAAGAGCACACCCTCCCTAAAGTTGGGCAGAATCATCCAATAGGATAGTGGCTTGCTTGGAATAAATGTTGAAAGAACAAAGAAGCATCAGCAGATGCCAGTGCTTCTTTTTTTGATGGCTTCTTCAACACTTGAGGATATCTGACTCTTGCATCTTTACCCCTGCCATGTGGACTTTGCCAGGAATTTTTCAGGGTGTTTCCAGAAGGCTTCTTTTCAGACCAGAATAGCACTGTTTATTTCTCATTTTAGGGGCTTTTGCCACTTGTTCACTGACTGGTTCCTCTAAGTCTACACCTTGCAGAGGACCACTCGGAACTATCCAGCTTTTGTTCAAGTGAATCTATCTAATAAATCCCCTTTTTATTATTATACCTCCTGTTCATGCTGTTTCTCTCCAAAACCCTGAATAAGATACTTTCCTGGTCAGTGTTTGTTTTCATCCTATAAATTTATATATATATTTAATTGTTATTAATTATGTATATATGTTATTCTATCCCTTTTTTTATCAGAGTAGTATTTTCAATGTTTTTTCACTTTCCACAAATTTTGAATTTTCACTTCTCTATTTCATTATTTATTTCTAGCTTCATCCTGTTCTGTGTTTTGAAGATACTGGCAGCTATCTTTAACATATTTTTTAAAAAAAATCTCCAGTATGTGCCCTTGATTCATTTCATGAGGGATTATTTCCTCATTTACTCCCAAGAGTCTTAAGTTTTCTTATTATCATATTGGTGATTTTCTTCTCAAGTTATTAATTTAATGAAGTGGGGGCTGAGGTGATAGATCAATCAGATTATAGCACCAGATCTGAAACCCAAAACTCATTCTCCATTTTTAAATTGCTTTTTGGAAGTACTCCAAGTCACATGTATTCTACCATGGAGGCAGAGTTCAGGAAAAACAAGGGTTACAAATAAACCATGTTGCGGTTATCTAGGTATTGTGTTGAAAACCCTGCTAAAGCCTGAAGAAAAAATGTCTAGTTTTCAGTGTCTTCTTTTGAGCAAGTCTTACTATTACAGAGACTATCAGATAATTCTTGTTATTGTTAATCACATTAATTGAGCTTTCTGATGGGATTTTATTTCAGGATTAAAGAAAATGCCACCCAGATTCCCAGTCTGTGTTTAGAAACTCCCTGGAGTGCAAAGGAGTTTCAGAACACCAAATATGTTGCCTGCTAAGTTCCACATACTTGATTGTACCTGAGGTGAGACCCACAAAGCCATGGAGCAGCGTTTTCCTTGCTGAGTGTCACAAGCTTGGCATTCTGCAGACCAGCCACCAGGGCTCCAGTGGCCTCCAAACCTGAGCTCAATATATCCTGGGTCCAAGTCACTTTTCTTCTACATCCAGCTGCAAGTTGTGACCCATGACAGCCAACACTTGCAGTGCAACCTGCATCAACCACCCCAAGGGCATCTTCCCTTGCATTGGTCATAGAAAGATTGCTTTCCCAGAGCACATAGCACCTTAAACGAGGATAAAGAAATTCCTTTCCTTGACTAGGCATCTGCAACCCAGAAAAATCTGCAGGCACCCTAGGAATTTTGGGGTTCTCAAAAGTGCCCCACCATGGACCAATTGCTGGGGCTCCCTTGTGTTCCCGGTGCACAGGTGAGGGATGTCTGGAGTCCAAGGCCTCTGGTGGTGGTGACCCTTATAAGAGACCTCTTCCCCCTGCCCCAGTCAGTGACCAGGTGACCAGCCAAGGCTGCTTGGAGTGAATCCGTGACCTTCTGCACAAGACTTCCTGAGGCTACTTGAGTCTGAAACCTTTGGAACTCCAGAGCGCTGAGATTTCTGCTGTAATCATGTTTGGAGGAGTGTTTTGGAAGGGATCATATACAAATAAAGCTTGTATTTGCTTTTCCACCATGGAGGCTTCAAAGATTTTATGCATTTTTCTTCTGTTTTCTCAATAAAATTGTGCCAAAAATATGAAATTCATAGTGTTAGTGTACTTATGTTTAGGATGTTGGGGAAATGGGCGGCTCAGACCACTGGGTGGTGAGAGACCATGTCCAAATCTAAGGGGGTCAAGGTTGGATATAAGGGGGCCCTCCCTCATTGTTCTTGATCTGCTTATTGGCAGGGTGAGTTGGCAGCATCTTCTAGGTAGAGTGGGTACCCAGAGCACCAGTGTAATGATATACAGCATCTTCAAGTAGATACACAGCAGCCTTGAGAACTCAGATGAGAAATGAACTTTCTGTGCTATCCTGTCATTTAGTTCCCCTAAGGCTATTCCAGGGGTGCCCTTACACCTTGCAGTTGGTTGACTGATACCTCTGCTTGCTATCCTTTCAAGCCCACATACAACGTTTCTTCATGGGACTCAGAATCTGTCCAGGCAGTTATGATTCAAAGGATTCAAGAAGCTAGAGTAGAAGTCAAGCCAGAGAAGAGCAGGCAAGCCTCCCAGTCTGGGTCACAGCTGCCACTACCCACTTGACTCCACTTTCTGTGAGGCATTTCAAAAGACCCCAACAGCTAGACCTCTAAACTTGATATTCAGCCATTGGCAGAGATCCTCCAGAAGACTCCACACAGAGGGTCATGCTGCCAGGGGGCCTCCAAGAAACTTCCCCAAGAGAGGCCTTATTGGACCCTACTTTTTCTAGCATTTCTAAAATTTGAACTTGAAATTATGGGACTTTGGATTTTGACAATAATACAAGATATATCTCTAGTAATTATTAGTTTTTGTTTTGAGACATGATTGTGTGATTGGAGGAGAGTTTTGGAAGGGATCATCTACAAGTAAAGCTAATGAAGTTGCTGAATCATCTCTCTCTCTCTCTTTCTCTCTCTCTTTTTTAAATATCAGATTGAACTTAGGGGTACTCAACCACTAAGCCACATACCTAGCACTATTTCATATTTTATTTAGAGGCAGGGTCTCACTGAGTTGTTTAGCACCTCACCTTTTCTATGCTGGCTTAGAACTCAGAATCCTTCTTTCTCAGACTTCCCAGCCACTGGGATTACAAGTGTGTGCCACTCTGACTACCTTGTCTTGAATTTGTAATCCTCTTGTGTCAGCCTTCTAGGTCAGTGAGATTACAAGCTTGTTCTGTTCTGACCCACATGGCAGAATTTATCTTTACAATTAGTTTTTTATTCAGAGAGCCAGAGAACTGTTTCTCAGTGATATTATACAAAATATCAAACTCTAACTGAATTTATGCTTCAGTGATAAAACTGAAAAAAAGTACATAAAGTAATTTTAATGAATATATATCAAATAATTTTGTTATGCTAGAATGTGCTAAGGTCTTCTAATATATAATTCTGGGAAGAAAATAGGTTAAGTAACTTGTGTGTTTATAGCATCTATTTGACTAAGAAAAAAAGTGAGGGATGACTTCAAATTGAATCAGAATCTTTACACCCCATAGTATATAAGAGAAAGAAGCAGTTTGGTTTTGAATCAACATATGAGATTGTATTTCCCTAGGTTTTTCAGTCCAAGTATAAAAGGTTGATCCCTTGGATTGACACTTATATTTGTATTTGTTCTTGGTATTGGTCTCTTGGGGTAAAATTTTCCCTCATTTTTTTAAATGCACTCTTAGCTTGGCAATCTTGTTTCAGACCAAAGGGCTTCCTTTCTGCCTCCTTCTCTTTCCTTTCTTTATCCCTATTTCATTTTTCTGCCTCTCTCTCTCTCTCTCTCTCTCTCTCTCTCTCTCTCTCTCTCTCTTTCTCTCTTTCTCTCAGATACTGCACACAGCATTGATATATTCCAAGCTCCAGGATGACCACTGTGACTTCTATTGCCAATGCAGCTCCAGACACTTACTTTCTCCTGGACCTCTAGGTAGTTTCTTTTTCTTAAATTTTTCTTCTTGAAATCTAAAGCTGCACTCAGTGATGTCCTCCCCCCCACACACACACCAAATTTCACCTAATTCTGACTGCTGATATATTCTTGCCTTAAAACTACATGAGTGTTTCTCCTGGAATAGAAAAGTAATGATGTTTGGGGGCAGTGTGAACCTGGAATCTGGAAAGAAGAGTTCAGATTACACTGGGTATCCAGAGTTCCTGACAGTTATGGTGCTAAGTGGAGCCATAAAGAAATGTTAGGAGGTCAAGGATTTGAAATCATAATTTAAGATTCAGCAGGAGAACAGATTGCGATGAGAGTAGAGAAAAAACTATTTATGTGAATGAGACAAAGAGAAAACAAAGTACATACAATGAGATGCTTTAAGCCTTTGAAAGTAATAATTATTGATAGTTAGATATTATCAATGTCATTCACCCAAAATAATTAGAAAAGTGATTAAAATTTTGGGACTCTTTTCAAATTCCCACAGATAAATACACAATATTAAATGCTTCTGTAGTAGAAAAGACAATCATGGCGTCACTAATGTTAGACACAAACAAATTAAAAGAAATGCACATTCAAATGGCATATAAGAAAATGTTAAAAACTTTCATTACATGGTCCAAGGATGTAGGTATGTGGTAAGGAACTTGCCTAGTATTCATGAGACTCTGGATTAGTTTTCTGCTAAATAAAAAGAAGAAGAATTTTTTAATATAGCTCATGCTGTTAAAATGTTGGCAAAGGGCCGGGGTTGTGGCTCAGTGTCAGAGGGCTTGCCTTGCACATGTGAAGCATGGGATTTGATCCTCAGCATCACATAAAAACAAACAAAATAAAGATATTCTACCCTTTTATAATTAAGAATTTTTTTTACAAATGTTGAAGAAAAGACCTTCCTCAATAATGCTGTTTGAATGAATTTGGTAGCACTCTTCAACATGCAACATAGACTTGTGTACTAACAGTTTTAAATATACTATTTTGATATAGAAATTTTACATTTAGGAATGTATTCCAGATTCATTCACATAAACAAGAAACTCAATTAAGGAAACAATACTGTTCTTTCATAGTAAAAGAAAAAATTAACCACATAGTTAGAAACAAGGCAACCCTTAGAATTCCAAAGGGAATAAATTGTATAGATATTCTAGGACATATTAAATGCCCTATAATTCCAAGAGGTAGAAAGCATTCAGTATTTTTATATATACATAAATATTTATAGTAATGAAAAGATGGCTCCCTGTTGACGTGGAATCAAGTAGATTTTAAATCCATAAACAGAGATAATAATGCTACACAATTTTGTAGATTTGTAGGACCTTTAATCAGAAATGTATTTGTTAAAATAATTCTATATTAATCTCATATCTTCCACTTTCATTCCTTTTCTATCTTCCTGGAAATTATTCTAGTTTAATTAAATTTAAAATTACTTTTTTTTTTGAGAGAGAGAGAGAGAGAGAGAATTTTTAACATTTATTTTTTAGTTTTTGGTGGACACAACATCTTTATTTTATTATTATGTGGTGCTGAAGATTTAACCCAGTGCCCCACCCATGCCAGGTGAGTCCTCTACCACTTGAGCCACATCCCCAGCCAAGTAATGACTTTTTAAGCAAGGTATTTGTAGAGTAACAAAGCTACAAAAATATAGTGAGATTTCAGTTTGTAAAATGGATGCCAATGATATCAATAATAATTCAAAAACAAAATTTATTAAATTATGAAATGGATGCAAAAGAACCGAAGATTATTAAAAGACAAACTTTTGAATATAAAGATAATTTAAGACAAGTAAAAGTGTCATATACTACAGTTAATTGGAGGTCAAGTTGAGAGATACCTCCTTCTCTTCCTGGTGCATTTCCTAGCTCAGACCAAAGCTCCTGGCCTCTCCCTGTGCTACTTGTCAAAGGCTGAACCTTCCTAAGGCTGGGGAATTGCAACAGAATCTTTGGCTCTCTGTCCCTTAAAGGGACCTACCATGACTCTTGGCCCCAGGCACACTTGTAGCTTCACAGACTCATTCTTGCACCAAAAACCCAACTAATACATTAAATTAAAAATCATATTCTTTCACAATATTTTAAAAGACAATATGTTAATATTATGTATCAGATGTTATATTAGGCATGAAAGTCATTTTTTCTTTCTGTTTTAAAGAAATTAAAATAATTGTTTAGGCCCCTAGTGTATTATAAGGCCCTAGGTGCTTTGCCTAGTGGGTGGGTGAGCCCTGTGTGGTATCCTACTAATTTCTGTTAGCAGAAGCTGGAAATCTATCTCTATGGGGGGGCTAAATTATGAACCCCTCCAAAGCAGAATTCAGCCTGATTCTGTCATTAAGATGCAACTTTGTAAAAGAGTCTAAAAATTTGTGTACATTTTTATATTTCCAATGATAAAAACTACCCCTCCTTGGATCATTGTGACAGTAAAAACCGCAGTGTGGCTTCTTTGTCTTAAACATGTCCCACAGAGATTTCTTCATGAATCAGTTTCAATTCAAGATCATTAAACTCTTGACTGTATTTCAGAAAAACAATACCATGTAGAAAATGAATGTGAATATAATCTCTGAGGAGAGTCATGTCCTAAAATTAAAAAAAAAAAAAAACAATTGCTCAGGCACATTTGCACATGCCTGTAATCCCAGCAGCTCCAAAAGCTAAGACAATAAGATTGTGAATTCAAAGCTTCATGCAGTGATGGTGAGGCACAAAGCAACTCAGTGAGAATCTGTCTCTAAATAAAATACAAAATAGAGCTGGAGATGTAACTCAGTGGCCAAGTGCCCCTGAGTTCAATCTTCAGTACTGAAAGAAATAAAAAGGCACAATTTATCTCAATGTAAGATTTCAAAATACAATTAGTCATTGAGAAAGTCAGACAGCTTTGTATACTACCTCTGTGCATTTGCTCAGAATTAATCCCTAAAATGTCTGTACTCCCAGCTACTTAGGAAGCTGAAGCAAGAGGATCACAAGTTCCAGGTTAGCCTCAGTAATTTAATGAGGCCACAAGCAATTTAGTGAGACTCTCTCTTAAAATATAAAAACAGCAAGGAATGTAGCTCAGTGCTCAAAAGCCCCAGGTTCAACCAAAAGTACCAAGAAAAAAAAAGTCATTTTTAAATATCAGTTTTACTTTTCTTTCTTTTTTTAAAAATTTCTCTATTATTTTATTTTGCCAGCATTGCTTTTTACCATGTGCTATGCTATGTATTCCTTCCCATCATTTCAATACTGAAAGCATAAATTGTATAAAGACTTTTGGAGAGTTCTACTTTTGTTTTTTGCTAATTTAACCAAAGAAAAGTACATTTTGACAATGTTAGTTATTTTGGTAGGCATTGTGTATATACACAAAAACAACTAAACTTCCTCAAAAATTGAAAAGATGTCTTTTTGTACAACTACTTTTGTAAAATGTACAATTTCTCAAGGTCTGGAGTCTTTGAGCAGTGGCATAGGTGGTGATGACTTGTTGTGGGTTCTTTCCCTCGGTGGTGCTGGTGATTGAACCAAAGGTTTCACACATGGTCAACAAGGCCTCTACCACTAAGCCACATCTCCATTTTTTTTTTTGTTTTGAGAAAGGGAATTACTAATTTACTGTGGCTGTCCTCCAACTTGTTTCCCTCCTCTTTCACACTCTAAGTCCTTGGGAGTACAGACATGGGCCTCTGCACCTAGCCTTTCTGCCTTTCTTTATTGTGGAGACTTATCCTCTAGTTGTCCCCAAGATTCAAGAAAATCAATGATGAGAGGGAGAAGAAGAAAAGCTGATTTAGACTTAAGGTCTTTAGAGTTAAGTGTGATCACATAGGAATGTTCTCCTATACCTGAACCACAAAAACACTCCAATCCTCTTTGACTCTCTATGCCCATTTCCTGCCATGGATAGTTAACACTCAATGAAATTGATGAAAAAAAAAAAGGCAAACAGGTCTGATCCCACAGTTCAGGAATACCTAGCCACTAAGCCCATCTAAATCCATATCCCTTCAATCTAAAACCTACTGGATTTCAGGAAACAGGAAAGTTTAAAAGTCCATGTCCATGCTAATAAAGGCATTTACATCTCTTGAAGCTCAGCCCAATGTTTACTAATTTATCTTTTTAAAATTTTTGTTGCCTAGGTGGCTCCAAAGTCCAGACCTCAAACAGTGCTCTTATCTGAGCCTCCTGTGTAGCTTGGACTATTAGTACACCCAACTACGTATTCAGTTAATACACTACCCACATCATGTGTATCATGGCACCCTCCTGATGATAGTTTGCTAAAGACACCTGAACAAACAGACCTTAGGCATGTGACTCCACTCACAAACCTTGAGTTTTGGTGGATCTTGAATTATACTCTATGAAGTCTCTTACCCTGGACACAGCCCATGAGAGCAGGATTCTGAAACTGCATAGAGATGTCTCACTTAGAGATGATGTCTTGGATCCTCTGGTTGTCAACTCAGTAGGCCCAAGACTAAAGATTTCATTTTGGGGCTGGGGATGTGGCTCAAGCGGTAGTGCGCTCACCTGGCATGCGTGCGGCCCGGGTTCGATCCTCAGCACCACATACCAACAAAGACGTTGTGTCCGCCGAGAACTAAAAAATAAATATTAAAAAATTCTCTCTCTCTCTCTCTCTCCTCTCTCACTCTCTCTTTAAAAAAAAGATTTTATTTTGGTTTCCTTTCATTATTAATGTAACTGGAGACACTTAAGGACATTTATTGATACTGGTTCTGTCCCAACTTCAAGAATGTCACATTCAGTTTTGAAAAACACCAGCAAGTGACCACACTACCCTCATATCTGCAAAGAGGCTATTGGGTTCATCTCATAACTCTGACTTGGATAACTGTATCTTTCTTGCTCCAGACCGACCTATAGAACTTCCCACCCTGACTCACCCCTCAGAATCAATTTCACAAGCAGTGAGCAAAGAAACAGATTTAAACATCATAAAAAATTCAATCAGATTAGAAAGTATGAGAATTTTAAGTCCATCTAAAATAAGAGTTCCTTAACAAGTTAATTATATGAAAAGGTTTTCTTTTTACACACACACACACACAGACACACAGACACACACAGAATTATATATGTATGTGTGTGTAAAAGAAAACATATATATATTTTAGTTGGACACAATACCTTCCTTTTATGTATTCATTTTTTTACATGGTGCTAAGGATTGAACCCTGCTCTTTTCATGTGCTAGGTGAGTGCTCTACCCCTGAGCCACATCCCTGGCCCACATGAAGTGTTTTTCATATTGAAGAACTTATAAATCATTCGGGAGTGAAATAACAAAATAAGAAATGATCATCACAGCCAAGATTTTAAGGCTCCTAAGTATGCAGGGCACAGTCCCAGTGCATGAGTCCACAGGAACAGTATGAGGGTCCCTACTGGAGTCTTTCAGGCTTCTTCCAGGGCACTGGCTGAAAGGCATCATTGTATTGCCAGGCATCCTCAAGCCTGGGGTTCCTTTCCTTTCTGGGTTCCTCTGCAATATAAGTCTCAGTTTTCAGCAGCTTCTGGGGATGACCTGGGCTCCAGGAGACAGCCTGAGTATGTGTCTGTCTAATTGCCCAGGCACTGGCACCTTCCTGAAGGTTCAGGGTCCATTGGGTCCCACTGAGAGTAGTGCTTGTCCCTTTTTGAGGTTACTGGATGTTGTGGTGGACAAAGGTAGGACATCTGAAGTCAAGGGGAAAGATAAAGAATATCCATGGTCTATGCTCTTTTCAATGCTTTATTCACTCAAAATCACTCAATAACTTTCACTTTGTAGGTTTTTTTTTATTTGTAGGTAGACAAAATATTTTAATTTTATTTATTTATATGTGTGGTTTGGGATCAAACCCAGGGCCTCACTAGTGTTAGATGAGCACCCTACCACTGAGCCATAACCCAGCCCTATAGGTTTTTTTTTTAAAGAGAGAGAGAGAGAGAGAAAGAGAGAGAATTATTTTTATTATTATTTTTTTTATTTTTATTGTTGGTTGTTCAAAACATTACATAGTTCTTGATATATCGTATTTCACACTTTGATTCAAGTGGGTTATGAACTGCCATTAATATTTATTTTTTAGTTCTCGGCGGACACAACATCTTTGTTTGTATGTGGTGCTGAGGATCCATCACGGGCCGCATGCATGCCAGGCGAGCGCGCTACTGCATGAGCCACATCCCCAGCCCAGCCCTATAGGTTCTTAATCAAGGAATGACAATGCTGGGCACTACAAACAATAATTCAGACTGATAAAAGCAATAAACACAACTAATTCAAAGCAAACACATTCTAAGTTAACTCTAAAGCACTGCAAATATTCTTAACCATGACTTATCCTCTAGTTGTGCTAGATTTAAAGTCTTCAGTCTTAGGTCTTAAATCCAGCAGAGTCACACTTAACTCAGACCTCAGCAATCAGTTCAGGAATTAATAGAGGCTTCTTCTGGGGTGGAGTCGATGACTGGCTGAGGAGATAAAGTCCTAAGGAGAGGTCACCATTCTTACCAGGGTTTAGAGGCTGCTGCAGAGTTTGAGAGCAGTGAGTACAATGCAGAAAATCAGGCAAAAGATGAGAAGAGTTGGGATGTCAGTCCAGGTGCTCATCAGGCTATGAGGCTTCTGTATATCAGTATTAGTTGGTCCAAATGTCTTGTTCATTGGCTCCATCATTATATTAAACTTTGGGGACTTTTTACTCCCTTTGATTCCTATCAGCTGCTACCAGGTTTTAGTGACATTTTACATCTCAGAGTCAGGACATAAGGTTAGGTGATTTCTGCCTTGATGTCATACCTCTGATCTTATCAAGGCTGAGGCAAATGATTTCATCTTTACACTTATCAAGGTTATGAAAAGTGACTTATTTTATAAGATTATGCCTGATGACAATATTGGAGGGCTCTGTAGACTTGTGTCTGGTGGGGACTACAGGTTTATTTTAATATGAAGTTTTAAAATTCAGTTGCTTAGGCTAAGGTCATCCTTTCATTGGAGTTATGGTGTGGTTTCAGCCATTGGCTGCTGGATGCTTGGGTCTTGAACCTGGTTCTGGCCCCTCTCAACTTCCTGCTTCTGTGTAACAACATATTCTGTTAGTACACTAGATCTAACAGTTCTCCTAAGACAGCTCTCTGCTGTGTAAGCCTAGTGAGGCAGTTGGCTTCTGTGAAAGTTCACATCTCCACAGCTCTAGAGGCACTGGCAGGGGTGGTGGCTCAGTGCAGGAAAATTATCCAGGGCCCAGGCCCATGTCTAGTCTAAGTTCAGACTTGGTGGCATGTGGATCACTGGACATGCCCTCCTGAGAGTCAGAGATCCCCAGTTGACCAGACAGACTGCCACAGCTTCAGCTTCCCTACCAGGACAAGGTGTGTACCTGGCCTAGGAAAAGGAGCAAATCATTCAGTCTGTTATGGACTGTACCTTTTTACAGTGTTGTCCTGTAGTTTACTTCAGAAGCCATACCCAATTATGTGGGAGGAAACTTCATTAGCTTCACAAATTGATTAAAGAACCTAACAGGATTAAGTTGCAAATGGGCCAATCTAAAGAATAAAACTACTGTCCAAGGAAACACAATTTCCACGTAAGGATCTCCTGAAGAAATTGTTGAAATTTCTTGGTTTTGATTGAATTCATGAAAATGTGGGTGTGAGTGAGATGGAAGCCAGGCTCCAGTTCTTGGCAGTTTCAATTCATTGTAAAAATTATCTCCCTATTTCAGATAAACATAGACAAATTAGCTGGGCATGGTGATGCACTTCTGTAATCCCAGAGTCTTGGGAGTCAGAGGGAGGAGAATGTTGAGTTCAAGGCCAGCCTCAAAAAGGTTGAAGTGCTAAGCAAATCAATAAGAACCTGTCTCTAGATAAAATACAAAAAAATAAAAAGTTGGGGCATGGTGGGCTGGGATGGTCATGTGGAGATGTGAATCAGTTCTCAAGTGCCCCTGATTTGAATCCTTGGTATACCCACAAACATACACGTGGTGTAATTACCGTGTCTAATTTTGCACCCATTTTCTTATTCTTTCTTTTTTCCCTCAGTGCTGCTAGAGATTTAATTTTAGGCTTTACCACTGAGCTTCCTCTTAGCCCTTTTTCTTTTCTGTTTTGAGACAAGATTTGGCTAAATTGCCAGGATGGCCTCAAATATGTGTTTTTCTTCTCTCAGCCTCTTCATTTTTGGGGATTGCCTGAATGGGTCACTGTACCCAGCTAATTCTGCCTTTATGTGCTAGGATTGGCTGGTTTTACAGATCAGAATCAGTGGGGCTGGATCATAGTCTTAAGACCATAAGCTAATTCATCCTGGAGATGGATGGAGAAACTAAGTTTTAAAGCATACATAGCTAAGTGGAGATATGAGTAAGGGAGCAGGTTGTTGAGGGAAAAAAAATATCCTATGGCTATTTAGAATTATAATTTTTATAATCTTTGTCTAGGTTTCCTGCCTTAAAGAGTATCCAAGTTTGCTATGATTTTCCTGTCTAAAGGGCTAATGAATGGAGTAAATGTTACATTATCCACAGTGTTTTCTTCAGGATCTTCAAACTTTTTAATGTAAGTATGCATATTCTATCCTGAGTTTTTTTCTCTGCCTACTCTCCCTTTTTTTCTTTTTTTTTCCATGAAGAATTTCAAGTCTTCCTTTTTTTTAATGGTTGTTCACAACATTACACAGCTCTTGACATATCATATTTCATACATTACATTCAAGTGGGTTATGAACTCCAAATTTTTACCCCAAATGCAGAGTGCAGAACCATGTGTAACCTATGTGATTCTCCCTTTTTTTCATTGCAATTTCTCCCATTTTTACTTTATTTAAATGTGTATTTAGCCAGGTGTGATGGAGAACAAAACAGGAAGCAAGAGCCTACAACAGGAAGATTTAAAGTCCAAGAACAGTCTCAGAAATTTAGGGACATGTGTGTGTGTGTGTGTGTGTGTGTATGCATGCATACATGTGTACATTTTCTTCTAGCTTCAGGAAAAAAATTCTTTTTCAGTAAGTCTCATCTCAATGTTGCAGGGGGAGTTCATGTATCAGTTAATTTGGCAATGAGATCTGTAAGTGTGGCAGTGTATCTTGGTTCCTTGTTCATCTGGATATATTAAATGACCAGAAAATGCACATCTAAACCCTCAATATCACTATTACTTTCTCCACATTTATGTATGTCTGCCAAAATATAGCACTTCTTTAGGTGTATGGACCTGTGTCAGCCCCACTGTTTAGACTAGACACACCTACTAACTCTACAATTTTAACAGTGGAATGGCACACATTGTTTTGTTTTTGTTATTGGTTGTTATTATTATTATTATTATTATTATTATTATTATTATTATTATTATTATTTTGGATATTGGTGACTGAATCCAAGGATACTTACTACTGAGTCCATTCCTAGGTCTTTTTAAATTTTTATTTTCAGACAGGGTCTCACTAAGCTGCCTAAGACCTCAAAAATTTGCTGATTGTGCCCTTGAATTTGGGATCCTCCTGTTTCAGTCTCTGGAGCTGTTGGGATTAAAGGCATGAACCACTATGACCAACCACATTGCTTCTTTAAAGTGACATTTTCTCTGATATTATTGGCCCTTTGGATAGGCATTTCCTTGATAGCCTTTGCAGTTTCATTGTGTTTCAAAATGAACATGAAGATTTGAACCTCCTGATTTGCAAAATTTTTTGAAAATTTGTATATCAAGAAAATAGTGAACCATTTTCACAGATCACCTTGGACAAGTTACAGAAAGAGGAAAAAGAGTGATTCATTCTTTAGGTGATTATATTTTTAATTGATGTAAAAAAGTTTCAGGGGACATAACTAATTTTATTTAGAAGAAATTTTAACATTCTCTTTTTTGTTGTTTGATTGTTTGTTTGTTTGAGTAGCATTGGGAATTGAATCCAGGGCCTCATGCATGCCAGGTAAGTACTTCTACCACTAATCTGCACTCAAAGACCCCATCTGCAAGTTACTAAGTTCTTTTTATGTACATTTAATCTGCTGTTTCAAACTCTGACATAGTAGTCTCTGATGTGCTTTGGCACACCTTACCTCTCCATTGTCCTGCAGTATATTGCTGTACTGCAGCATTGTCATATGGCTGCTGTCCCCCATCAACACACATAATTGTCCCTATGAACCTGTGGGAGAATCTCTCTAGCATATGTACTCATAAATATAATTTTTTTCATTCAAAAGAACATAATCTGAAATTTACTGAGCATTGTCATATTTTTTCGTAGGATGAACCTTGCATTTACCTTCCAACATGTATTGTTGTGCAATACTGCATACACACATTCCCCACAAACACTTGGAATGACATAGTATTCTAACATTTTCCAGGGGCTTTGTGGGCCTGTAGAGGGTTACACTGGTGCTAATGGCTTCCTGCTCTAGTCTTTTCTAATTTCTGAAAGTCTCTCTCTATGGGCCAGTTGCTATGTGTTTTTGAGAGACACTCTCTGATGTGTAGCCTTAAATATGCTTTTGCTTTTTCATCAGATTATGAGTTATCTTTATCCCTCATACTTAAACTGATTGTAATCAGTTTCTGTTCCCTGGAGAAAGAAGGAACACAATTGTGCCTTAGCATTGTACTTCATGCCTTTTATTCTATCACATTTTCTTTTATTGTTCAAAACCCCAAAATAATAGACTTAGGATTCCTCCATGAAATATACATTTTCTCCATTAAAAGTATTTAAAATCTTTCTGCTTTGGGTTGTTTTTATCAGTTTAGTTTCACATAATTTTTATTTGAGAAAAACTACAGGTAAAAAGAGAAAAAAATGCCTTTCAAAATTTCATTTTGATATTTAACAGTTTTTCTTTCATATAAGCCTTTCCATCAACAAAAAAATTGTTTAAATACAGACATTCTTACATTTTCTGTATATATTAACTGCAATAACACAGGAATCAAAAGGCCAGAGGCAGGAGTTCTGCCTTCTAGTACCTTTACTGACTGGTGGGTATAAAACCTGATCTAAGTGACATTAGTCTGATTGGGTACTTTCGACACCTCTGCCAGTGGGAAACATGTGAGTGTAAAGAGACTCAAAAATCACTACATTTGGGGGCTGACGTTGTGGTTCAGTGTTAAAGCACTTGCCTAGCACATGTGAGGCCCTGGGTTTGATTCTCAGCACCTCATACTAATAAATAAAAAATAAAGGTACTGTGTCCAACTACAACTAAAACACATTTTTTAAAAAATCACTACATTTTTTGTGAAGTGGTGTTCTCAACCCTTGGTAGCATCAGAATCATTTGGGGAGCTTAAACAACAAACAAACATGGCTGGGGTTGAGGCACAGTGGTAGAGTGCTTGCATAGCATATATGAGGCACTGGGTTTAATCCTCAGCACCACCTAAAAATAAGTAAAATTTACATCCATCAGCACCTAAACAAATTAAATAAATAAACCCTGAAGCCCCAGAAATTTCAAAGATTAAGGCATTGGTTGAGATGAGTGTTTAGTATTTGGTGTAAATTTTAATTAACTACTGTGAGCACATTTTTTCCCACTTGATACACTAGAAGAAGAGATTTATTCCCTATGAAGATTAAATGATAGAACATGAAAGGTAGTTCTCATATTCAGTTATGATTTACTTTTCTCTATGGTATTGTTGCAGCCTGAAGTCCAACAGTTACTTCAGGGTTGTGTTGTTATATAGGGTTAACATTGACTTGCACACCATGGATTACCTTCTGCTCTATGGAGCTCTGCCACATGCCTTCACATAAATTGAAGAGAAGAAGGACTAGTACCCTGGCATCTTCTTCTTGCCCTTAATGGTGAAAATGCTGTTACCTTGTTTTTTAGGTGACACCTTCTCTCTGCTGGTTTCTGAAGGTTGAATCCAGTGGCTTCCATAGATTCCATGAAGTGCAGCACTTCACTCCCTCTGGCCCTCTTACTGCCACCAGTCAGGAGAGGCTTAGAGGAGGGGCCTGGCAGGCAGTGCAGGTATTAGGTAAGCAGGTGGGAGTTCCTAATAAATGAGCAGAAAGCCTCAGGGTGGGTGGGGAGCCTGACCACACCAA
Organism: Ictidomys tridecemlineatus; assembly: GCF_052094955.1. NCBI lineage: Eukaryota > Metazoa > Chordata > Mammalia > Rodentia > Sciuridae > Ictidomys > Ictidomys tridecemlineatus. The sequence continues at coordinate 174,925,263 of NC_135479.1, forward strand.
CAGATGTACCATCAAAAAGAAGCTGAATTTCACCTTTCGAATACAGCAGTCCCAGAAGGTAAAGGGACATTGCTCAGAATGGGCATCTATGTTGACAGCCTCACCACCCTGTGTCTTCAGGTATAAACCTGGCCAGCAGTGCGGGCTGTGTGCCTGTGACATGTCTTTTTCCTAAGCACAGCTCTTTAAGCTGTGTTCTCCAGTTTCTCTTGCCTCAGTTTATGTGTCGACCACTCTGATGCTGGTGCAACCATGTTTTTTCAGCACAGGGGCCCGAGAAGGCTTCAGCATTGTCTTCAATAGCTAAAGGAGAAAAGAAAGGACTCCTTCAGTGGTGGTGAGCGCTTTTCCACAAAAGCAACCCGAGGTTTATGACCTCCTGATTCCACCTTGTGGGCAGAGAATGTCATAGCACCATGAGGCTGGAGGCAGTATGAAGTGGGAGAAGCCCCCAGGGAATGAGGCTTTGCTAAGCAGGGGTTTATGTGGCTCAGCCTGATGGCAGTTTCCAATTGAAACAAAGTTCTGAGGGATCTTAAAACAGTTGCCTTCCTCATCTCCATCATTTCTTTGATCCTCCCAATGCAAGGGGGTTTCTGGGATTCCCATAGCTTGGAGCTTTCTGTAATCCCCACGCCACGGGTGTCATTCAAGCCCTGACCTATGCCACTGTAAACTCACACCTAGTTGTTAAAAAGACTAGGGCTCTGACCATGGATGGGAAATAAATATTAACATGGATTAACATTTAGAGAACTCAGTAGGAGAAAAGTTCACTGTTAATCAGTCTAATAAAGTTAATAAGCCCTCAGAGCTTCTAAGAAGGCCCCTAGTCCTGTGTTCTTGTAACTTGCATACTTACTGTTTTTCAGTTTTTTAAATAGCTCTCCCTAGCCCACCCCTAATTACATGAGCTTCCTTTTCCACAAAATCTGAATACACCCCTAGCTGGGCTGGTGAGTATCAAAAGTATGCCTGGGAATTTCAATGGATATGGCTTTCGAGAGGTGCTAGGGACAGGGAAAAGAGAAAGAAGAAAATAGGAGCACCTGATGGGGAAGGAGGCAGACTGGATTGGCTTTGGGCTAAATCTCAGAGTTTAGTAAGTCCTGAGAAATTGCCCAGTGCCTCAGGCTTTCATTTCTCTCTCTACCTTCTTCTGAATATGCCCTCTTGATCTCCTTGTGCCCATGCAGGGCCACCAAGATGGCTTCCTCACAGGAATGTTGTATTGAAAGAGATTTGGCTGGTGGCTCAGAGTAGTATGTCTGGTGAAAAGGTTACTGTTTTTGGTTTGTTTTGTTTTTGGATTAAAACATTTGCTATAATAATTTAGTAACTTTTAATTAATAAAATTGAAATCCTTTTTCTTAAATTTAGAAACTTTAGAACTTTAAAAATATATGTATCCTGGGTATTTGTCTCTTGTTACTTACTATGAGTTCTATAGGAGTGATGCCAATTTTAACTTGTCTCTTCTATTTTATCAACAGATGTAGGCAGTTCAGAAAGTTTACATGCATCAATTTTTTATTGAAATCTACTTTATGATATGTTATTTCTATATTTTGTTTAAGAAATATTGTCTAATTGCAATGTCATAGTTATTTAGTATTTTCTAACAGTGTAATGTAAATTTTTATGCTGAGGTCCTTATTTATGGCTTATATTTCTATTTGGTATGAGGTAGAGAAGTTCACCATTTCATCGGCATATGAAAATCACAAATTCTAAAATTGGTTTTGCTTATTGATATGAAATGTCTTCATTTTATAGAAAACTAATATTTGTATCTGTGTCTGTTTCAGCCCCTAGGATCTTCCTTCTACAAAACTGTCTCTCCAGAAAGGATTAAAATACTGAGCAAAGGGGAATGGATTCCAGGTGGCTAATCATTCTCCTGGAGTGGGCACATCATATGTCAGGTGTCATACCTGATGCCCTGGTTTCTCTCTACACTTTTTTTCCCTGGTCTGAAAAAGGGCAGGAATATTCTTCACCTCTACTTTGCCTGAATCTGGAAAAATGCCTGCTGCATCAGCACTGTGTACAGTTTGTTGAAGAACAGAGCAGTTGGCATGGTGACAATGGAGATGACTCCTCAGCTGATGTCTACTGATCACCAATGGAGCTGGACACTGACTATCACTGGGCTGTCATCCTCTTCCTCTCCAGAACCAGCCTTTGTAATTCTTAAATCTAAACTCTGAGACCTTCTCTGACTCACGTCCAAGTCTAGAGCCAAACCCAGCTTGGCAGTCCTGAGGTAGCTTAAAGGTCCTGATACTTTACTTGTTTTAGCCCTTCTTCAAAGAATTGGCTTCATATCATTTTCATATCCTATGTCTAATAGGAAAAGCCAGGAATCTCATTTCAACAAAATTCTATTTTGTGTAAGATGCTTTCATTTCTCCAGAGTGGATGTTAACACATTGACAATACCTTCTTATAGGAACAAATGTATAAACTCATTGCTTATATACAGTGGGGACTCAGTGGCCCAAGGTGGGCTTAATTACTCTGGAGAGAAGAATTCCTGGGAATAACTTGCTAGGACCTGGATGAGGCTGTGTAATTCTTAGTCTAGTGAACAGGCGGTGCAGTATCTCTTCACTACTAAGCATGCAGAGCAGCAGAGAGTCCTCACTTGCCTCAAAGCTGCAGGTCTCTGAAAATATGGGAAGACACAGGAACTAGAAGGGGAGAGAGAGTGGAGAACATAGGTGGTCTCACCTCACAACTTCCTCATGGTTCTGTTTTTCCCTAATGGAAAGTAAATATTGGTACATTTTTGTCACTTTCTTTGTAAAACTCTGATGCCCCAACATTTCATTCTCTTTCCTAGCACTTGGACATTTGAAGCCTGAGGTCTCTGCAGTGCCAACCAGTTCTTCATTTCATGAATGACTGAACGCTTTTCAGTGAGAAAAATATCTTTATTTAATTTATCCTATTCTGTGGTTAATTTATCCTATTTGTGTTTCTTTTGATCTACTCAGAGTTGTGGTTTTTGTCTTATTAAAATTTACAACATGATTAAAGCCTTTTCCCTTCACCTTTGGAATGAAAATTTTGTGTGGTTTTGAAGTCAAGAGAGGAAGCAGTATGTTTAGAACTGTGGCCAGAGGAAGAGCACAGGGATGTATAAGATCATTAACATTAGAAAAATTTAAATTTCAAATTTGAGGTACAATGTTCTTTAGTATCATGTCACATGCTAAATATCTGCCTTTTCTCCAAAGTAGGTAGGTAGATAGACAGTTATATCTTAGTGACTCTCAAACACTGTTAGTTTGATAGGGCTGGGGATGTGGCTCAAGCGGTAGTGCGCTCGCCTGGCATGCGTGCGGCCCATTTTTGATTCTCAGCACCACATACAAACAAAGATGTTGTGTCGGCCAATAAAAAAAATAAATATTAAAATTCTCTCTCTTTCTCTCTCTCCCTCTCTTCCTCTTTCTTTAAAAAAAAATACATAAGATAAGAACACTTGAAAGCAAATATTGGAGCTGGGAATCCAGCTCAGATGTTGAGCATTGTCCTATTGGGCTTTAGGCTCTGGTTCTGATCCCAAGAGCCACAGAACACAAAGTGTTGAGAGCTGAGGAGAGAGAGTGGAAGAGAAACTCAATAAGGCAACCCAAATTAAGCATCTTAGTGTGGATACTTTATGTATGTGAGTGAGAATGCTCTTAGAAATAGAAATTCCACTTTTGTGAGGAGAAAATTAGACTTCAAAGGGAGGTGGACCCACAGTTATCACTTCTAGTATCTAGAGATAGGAACACAAATGATTTTACTCCTCAGAGTACCTGACTTCTTTCTAGCCTAGTTCTTAAGAGCAAAAAGGTGAGCAATAACATCTGGGCTAGGAGCTGGGGTTGTTGCTTAGTGGTAGAGGGAAAGGTGGGGCTGTGTTTCCCATAGGGAGCCTATAAAACACAGAGGAAAGTCATTCTACTCATCTGCTCCAGGAGAGTAGATCCTCAGAGAGGATCCTGGGAAAAAAGGAGGGCCAAAGCAGGGCACTGAGAGGGGCTTCCAAGCATGTGGAGGTTGGGGGGTGTCAGTGGGGAGCTAGGACCCATTTGAGGATCCCCTAATAGGGAGAAGCTGGGGTAGGAGAGGATGCAGGAAGTGCCAGGATACCTCAGCACAAGGGAAACAGAGAGGAGGCATAGGAGGGGGCCAGTAACAGGGGCCTAAAATCAAAGGACAGGCACTGGATCCATCCAAAGGGTGGCCAGAAGCTAAAGCAAGAACCAGGCCTAGGAATGGAGAGTCATGTTTCAGGGCCAGGGGAGGGCAGGGCAGGGGTACATGAAAACTCACAGGGCTGGGGATGGGAGGGAAGGAAGAAAGAGCAGTGGGTGGCACAGTGGGAGGGAGGCTCAAGGGTGTCAGGTTTCTGGAGCATGGTCCAGGCTGAGAGAGGACAAAGTGCCCAGGCAAGAGGCAGGGTTATTTTCCCAAAGGGAACCCACAGGGCCAAGAGGCCAGGTCTAGTCTCCTGGCCCAAGTGAGCATCCGGGGAAAGGCACCTGAAAAAGGGGTGTGGTCGGGACACGGACCACAGAAGGGCCTAAGGAGGGCAGAGCATGAAGGGCCAGAAGAAGGGATTTGTTGGGTGGGGGTCAGCACCCAAGCAAGGAGCCCCTGCTTGGGACCTAGGGGAGGGTCCATGCCAGGGGAGAGCAGGGAAGGGTGGGGCCAGGAAGGCTTGCAGCACTAGGGTACTGCAGTGCAGGGGAGCCAAGGTGATCAGGAAAGCAGCCCCAGCGAGGGCCCTGCAGTGAAAGCCCAGGGACACATGGAGCAACAAGGGATACCAGAGGCTCAAGTGAGGAGCCATGTAAGAAAATGCAGCACCAAGGGCCAGGGCTGGGGCAAAAGACTCAGGACAGTGGACAAGGCTGGGGAGGGAAGGCAGGGGATCCATCAGAAGGAGGCAGGCTCCAGGCCGAGGGCCACTGCCAGGTGTTAGGGTCTGCGAGCAGGACCAAGGGCCAAGAGAGAGCAATTGGCCCAGGTGAGGACCAGTGCTCTTTTTCCCATAAGGCACCCTGTCCCAGTTGAGAATCCAGAAACAGAGACCAGGCAAAGGGGGTCTGGCAAGGGACAATGGAAGGAGGAGGGTGATGGGAGAGCATGGAGGAAGATTGTGGTGGGTGTGAAGAGTGCCAAGAGCCAGGACTTAAGCCAGGAGTGGCTGAAAGGGACCCATGCAACCAACCAAGGATGAGGTAACCAAGAAGCAGGAGACCCAGGAGTGTCCCAGAGGAAAGCTAGAGGGGAAGAGAAGGAAGGGGCTGCACCAGGACCAGGAGACAGAGAGCTGTGCAAGGGGCACAGAAGAGTGCCCTAGGGGGCCCAAGTTAGGGCCCCCTAGGTCAGACCCTACAGGAAGCATTGCCACACTATCCCATGTGACACTAGGAATGGGTTCAGGGGCTCAGCTGAGTGGCCAGGCCCACTACTGGAGCAAGCAGGATTAGGATTAGGGAGGGCTGGGTTGGTATAGGGGCAGCATGCAAGGCTAGAGGTCAGGGGAGGGAAGGGTGGAGAGAGCTCAGGGCAAGGTCAGCAAAAGTCCCAAGTCCACTTCCAGGTATCAAGGTGCTGGCAGTGAAGAAGGCTCAGGTGAGGGGCGAGGTTGTTTTTCGCATAGGGAGCCTTCAGGGAGCTGAGAACAGCCATCCCACTGCTCTTCTCCAGGAGAGTAGATCCTCAGAGAAAAACCTGGAAATAAATAGAGCCAAATGAGAGTACAGAGAGGGGCTTCCAGACGTGCGGCGGTGGGGAGGGTGAAGGTGGGGAGCCAGGATCCATTTGAGGAGCCTCTGCTAGGAGAGAAACAACGGGAGGGGAGGGTCCAGGCAGTGCCAGGATATGTCAGCACAAGGGAAACAGAGGGGAGGCATATGAGGGGGCTGGAAATGGGGCCTGAAATCAAGGGACAGGGACTGGCCCACTCGAGAAGGGTGGCCAGGGGCTCAAGCAACTGCCATGCCTGGGAATGGAGAGCCACATGCCAGGGCCAGGGCAGGGGTGCATGAAAACTCACAGGGCTGGGGAGGGGAGGGAGAAGAGAAAGGGGAGTGGGTGGCACAAGAGGAGGAAGGCTCAAGGGTGTCAGGGTTCAGGAGCAAGGCCAGGGCTGAGAGAGGCCAAATGGCCCAGGCAAGGGGCAGGGCTACCGTTTCACACAGGGAGCCTGCAGGACCAAGAGGCCAGGTCCAGGGTGAGCATTCTGGGAAAGGCATCTAGAAAAGAGACCCTGCCAAAACAGAGAAGAAAGGAGGGCCAAGGCAGAGTACAGTGTGAAGGGCTAGAGGATGGGGGTTGGTGGGGTGGGGGCCAGGACCCCAGCAAGGGGCCCAGGTTAGGGACCTAGGGCAGGGCCCATGCCAGGAAGAGCAGGGAAGGGTGGGGCAAGGAAGGCTAGCAGCACTAGGGTACTGCAGAACATTGAAGCCAAGGGGATCAGGGGAGCAGCCTAATGGAGGGGCTTGCAGTCAAAGCCCAGGGACTCATGGAGCAAGATGGGTCACCAGAGGCTCTAGTGAGGAGCCAGACCAGTGTATGAAGACCCAAGCAGCAGGATTGGGGCAAGGGAGTCAGGTAAGTGGACAAGGCTGGGCAGCGAAAGCTTGGGATTTGGCAGGGGAGAGCTAGCCTCCAAAAACAGTACCACTGCCAGGTGTCAGGTTCCCAGGTGCAGGAACGAAGGCCCAAGGACAGCAAGAGGCCAGGCAAGGGGAAGGGCTCTGTTTCTAATAAGGTACACAAAGGGGAGAAATTGGCTATGAAATGACCAGGAGACAGAGGACTAGGCAAGGGCCACAGAGAGAAGCACACTAGGGAGCCCTAGCAAGGGACCACCAGGTAATATCCATCAGGAAGCAAGGACAAGCTACCCCCATGCAACATTAGAAAGGCAATCAGGGGCTAATGAAAGGAGCCTGGCCTGGGAACTGGAGTGGGCAGGGTCAGGATTAGGGAGGGCTGAATTGGGGTATGGGCAGCATGCAAGGCTAAAGGACAGGGGAGGAATGGGAGAGGATCACTCAGGGCAAGATTGGCAGAAGTCCCAAGTCCACTGCCAGGTTGCAAGTTCAGGTGGCAAAGGGGGCCCAGGCCAGGGGCAGGCTGTGTTTCCCATGGGGAGCCTTCAGGGCAAAGAGGCCAGCCAATACCACTTTTCTGCCCCAGGTGAGTAGATCCTCAGAGAGGGACCTGGACTAAATTAGGACCAAAGGAAGGCACTGTGAGGGATACCTGGCATGCAGAGGTGGCGGGTGGTCAATGGCAATCCAGGAGCCATTGCAGGAGCCCTAGCTAGGAAAAAGCAGGGTGAGGAGAGGATCCTGGCAATTTCAGAATGCCACAGCACAATTAAACAGAGGGAAGAAATAGTAAAAGTCCAAAAAAGGGGGCCTGAAATCAAAATACAGGAACAGGGTCGGGTGCAAGAGGTACCAAGGGGAACACACGGTAGGGGGCCCAAGCAAGAGGCCCCCAGGTCCAACCCGACTTGGAGCGATGCCACGCGATGCCTCGCAAAGACACACTACAGGATGAACCCAGTCAGGGGCCCAAACTAGGAGCCAGGCCTAAGGACTTGAGCTTAAAGCTTCAGGGTTCAGGAGGGCTGGCTTGGGTTAGGAACAGCAAGCAAGGCGAGAGGGCAGGGGAGGGAAGGGAGGGGATCAGCAGGCAAAGGTTAGGGCAAGGCACTTGTCCACTGCCAGGTGTCAGGGTTCAGGCAGCCAAGGGGGCCCAGGCGAGGGGCAGGGCTGTTTCCCATAGTGATCCTGCAGAGCATGAAGAGGCCAGCTAATTTCACTCCTCTGCAATCCAGGGGAGTAGATCCTCAAGAGAGGGACCTGGACCCAAGCAGTGCTAAATTAGGGTCCTGTGTGGGGAAACGCTGTGTGCACAAGCACAGGCAGAGGTGGCTGGGTGGGAGGGGACCCGGGACCCATTGGAAGAGCCCAGGCTAAAAAGAATCAGGCGGAGCAGAGGGCCCAGGCTGTGCTAGGATACCACAGCACCAGGTCAACAGAGGGGAGGTCAAGGAGGGGGCGGGGCAAGGCAACTTAAATTCAGGGACAGGGACAAGGTCCTGGAGAAGAGTGCCCTGGGGCTCCAGCAAGTCGCCAGGCCTAGGCATGGAGAGAACAGGTGGCACAGTGGGGGGCAGGCTCAAGTCCCATGTCCACTGTGTGCTGTAATGGGTGGGGGAGCACCTCAGCCCAGGCTGAGGGAGGCCAAAGTGCCCAGGCAAGGGGCCCAGGCAAGGGGCCCGCAGCCAACGCCCAGGGTCGCGCTGGGCAACAAGGGCCTTCAGAGGCTCAAGGAAGGAGCAGGGCGAGGAGGGGATTGGAGAGCCAAGGGCTGGCGCTGGGGAAGGAGGCTCAGGACAGTGGACAGGGCTGGGGAGAGAAGGCAGGGGATCCTTCAGCACAAGGCCGAGGCAGGCTCGAGGCCCAGGTGTCAAGGTTCCGGGTGGGTGCAAGACCAAGGGCGCAGGAAGAGCAAGGGTCCCAGGTGAGGGGCGGGGCTGTGTTTCCCAAGAGGCGCCCTGGTTCAGGTGAGAATCCTGGGCCAGGCACCTGGCAAAGGGGTCCTGGCAAAGGACGGGGACCAGAGGGAGGGGACGGGAGGGCTTGTCACGAGGGTGGGGGGGGATTGCGGTGGGTGCAGAGAGGGGTGAGAGCCAGGACTCAAGCAAGGAGTCCAGGCTAGGGAGCCATGCGACATAGGACTAGGAGGGAAGGGACCCAAGGAGAAGGGAGTGAGCACAAGGGGAAAGCAGGAAGGGGAGGAAGGGGCGGCGCCAGGATGAGGATAGAGTGGGCTGCAGCCAAATCAAGAGAAACCAAGGGGAGCGTGGTGTAGGGGGCCCAAACCAGGGGCCTCCAGGTCTGAGCTACACCACCTAAGCCACAGGACGCCATGCCACAGGTGGAACACGCTCAGGGGCCCAGCTAAGGAGCCAGGCCCCAGCACTGGAGCTTAAGCTTCAGGGGTTTGGAAGGCTGGTTTGGGTTAGGGGCAACAGGCAAGGCAAGAGGGCAGGGGAGGGAAGGGAGGGGATCGCGCAGGCCAAGGTGGGTGCAAGGCCCTTGTCCCTGCCAGGTGTCAGGTTTCTGGCAGCCAAGGGGGCCCAGGCGAGGGGCAGGGCTGTTTCCCATAGGGAGCCTTCAGGGTGCAGAGGTCAGCTGATGGCACTCCTCTGCAATCCAGGGGAGAAGATCCTCAGAGAGGCACCTGGACCCAAGCAGGGCCAAAGGAGGGCCCTGTGTGGGGAAACCTTGCAAGCTCCAGCATGAAGCTGGGCGGCAGGGTGGGAGGGGACCTGGGACCCATTAGAGAAGCCCAGGCTAGGGAGAATCAGGGGGAGCGGAGAGTCAGGGCAGTGCCATGATACCACAGCACCAGGGCAACAGAGGGGAGGCCCAGGAGGGGAGCGGAGAAAGGGGCCTGAAATCCAGAAATGGAGACAGGGCCAGGGTCCTGGAGAAGAGTGGCCTAGGGCTCTGGCAAAGAGCCAGGCTCAGGCATGAAGAGCAATGTGCCTGGGCACCTGGCAGGCCTTGGTAGGGAAGGGAATAGAGAGAGGGGAGCAGGTGGCACAGGGGAAGCCAGGCATTTAACTACACTTAACCACAGAGGCATATCCTCATACCCCCCTGTTTTTAAAATTTTTATTTTTTACTTGTAAGTGAACACAATATCTTTATTTTTATATAGTGCTGAGGATGGAACCCAGTGCCTTGCATGTATGAGGCAAACCCTCTACTGCTGAGCTATAGCCCCTGCCTGTCCAGCCCTTTTTATTTTTAAATTTTGAGACAGTGTCTTGATAAGTTGCTCAGATCCTTAGTAAATTACTGGGGGTGGTCTCATACTTGTGATTCTTCTATCTCAGCATCTCAAGTCACTGGGATTACAGGCATGTGCCACTAGGCGTGGAACAAGTAGGAATTATTAATTGAACGATTTTTATAGCAAATTTATAAGAAGAGAAAGTAGATGGGCCCAGTGGCGCATACCTGTAATCCCAGTGACTTGGGAAGCTGAGACAGGAGGTTTACAAAATCAAGACAAGCCTCAGCAACTTAGCAAAGCCTAAAGCAACCTAATGTTTCTATCTCAGAATAAATGTAGTTCAGTGGTAAAGATCCTGGGTTAAATCCTCAGTAAGAACAAACAAATAAAAAGATAAAGAATGAGACCTAAGTTTTATTTATAGTTTTTTAAAAAATGTTTTTAGTTGTAGATGGACACAATACCTTTATTTTATTCATTTATTTTTTTTATGTGGTGCTGAGGATTGAACCCAGTTTTTCACACATGCTAGACAAGTGCTCTACCACTGAGCTATCACCCCATCCCTTCTTATAGTTTTTGACCTAACAATGTTTTTAACCTTTCTAGAATGATTCCATATGTACTTTTTCATTTGCAAGTCAAAATTTTTACTTAAAATATAATTTACTTTACATGAGTAATGTACACATTTTATGAAAACATTTGTTGTGTAAACAAAACTTTAATAATTAATATGTATATATTAACACCTTGTGCATCACCCTTAGTATATGATTCAAGATGATGGGGATGATGATGATGATGATGATGATGATGATGACAATGACAGCAAGGATAATGATGAAGTCTGATTTAGTTAAGAGCATGCTCTGTGGCCAGGCATAGAGGTTGGTGCTTTCCTATGGTCCCAACTACTATGGAGGTTGAGTTTCATACCATTCTGGGAAATTTAGAGAGCCTCTGTTTCAAAATTTAAAGAGCCTGGGAGTGTAGTTCAGTGGTACTGTCTTCCTGCGTTCAATCCCCAATGCCAGGAAGGGTGTGGGAAAAGAAGTTTTGGTGGAAGTTGATTGTTTGAATTTGATTTCCTGGCTGTTACTCTTACTGACTGTGTTGTCTCAAAGAAGTTACTTAATCTCTGGACTTTAATTTCCTTATCTATGAGAGGTGATGATGATGATGTTCATGATCATGATAATAATAATACCTTTCCCATAGGCCAGAAATGAGGATCAAATGAATTAAAATCTGCACCATTTTAAAATAGTGTTTAGCATGAAAATTCTTGATGAATGAGAATAGCATAGAGAATGCACAAAGTAACTATTTATTTAAAAAAGCAATGATAATTAATATTCACTGTAAACTAACTGTGTGCCTATTTACAAATTTAGTACTTTGAGCACATTATTGCTTTTCATTCTCTCAGAATCCTATATGAAGAATAGAGATTCAGGTTATAGAGGAGGAAACCTGAAACCCAGAATGCTTAATTAATTTTTCCAAAGTGGCACAGCTAGTGTGTAACAGAATTGAGATTGAGTTAGCCTATCTCTATTTAGAAGTTATATTTCTACCCACTGTATGTCCTTGTTGCATTTTAACCATTCTACTATTGATCAAGTTGATTCTGTACAATTTGGGATCCTCTATAACTTCAATGAGCTGCATAAATATTCAACTATGTCATTCTCTTCTGTTTGTAAGTATTCAGATAAATTTTTATTCATATTTTATTCTTTTTTATTGTTATTTTTATTTATATTTATATTTTTTATATCAAGGTATGCATATTTTTTGAGAGTTTCTCCCTATGCTTTTCAAGCTGTCCTCAAATTTATAATCCTCCTACCACAGGTCTCTGTGTAGATGGGATTTCAGACATGTACCACCGTGCCTGGCTAGAGATATATTTAATGCCAAACAAAATAACATAGCTGTCTTTAATAAGGACATTAGAATAACAAAGATGTTTTTAGGTTCACAAATGTTCTGTCTCTGCTAATAAGGAGATTACTTGAATTATTTAATCTATTACTTTGGTGACTAAATATTTTATTTGTTTGACCTCAGATTAACATCTTCAGAAGTAGAGCAAGGCCAGAGGTATCAGGTATTGAACCCACTAACTTCTGAGTTAGTACTTGAACACTAACCCATATCCAAAGCCACTCCCCTGCATTTTATTTATTTATTTATGTATCAAAGACTGAATTCAGGGGTACTCAAACATTGAGTCACATCCCCAGCCCTAGTTGGTATTTTATTTGGAGACAGGTTCTTACTGAGTTGCTTAGCAACTCACAATTGCTGAAGCTTGCTTTTAAGTGGTGATCCTCCTGTCTCAGAATCCTGAGGAGCTGGAATTAGGGGCATGTGCCACCTTGCTTGCCACCACAGTCCTTTTTATGTTATTACATTTTTAATATTTTTTAGATGTTGATGAACCTTTATTTTATTTACTTATTTATATGCAATGCTGATAATTGAACCCAGTGCCTCATACAGGCTAGGCAAGTTCTCTGCCACTGAGCCACAACCTCATTCCCCTTTTTATGTTATTTTGATATAAGGTCTTCCTAATTGCTGAGGGCCTTGCTAAGTTGCTACGGCTGACCTCAAACTTTCAATCCTCCTACCTTATCCTCTTGAATAACTGGGATGGCAGTCCTGTGCCATCACACTTAGGAAAGTCCATATATTTCAAAAAACAATAGGATCATAATGAGGCTCTTGAAACATCAAAAATGTAAACATAGAGCCATGGATTTCAGTACTTTGAAATTTTTTCTTTGCTATAAATTGAACCCAACATTTTGTGCATGCTAGGCTGGAGTGGCACCCCCTTTCTCCACAGAAAAGTCTTAAGTAGGCTTCTTCAGAAATCTTCACCATGGCTAATTTTAGCACTGTCAGCAAAAGAGTCTCTGCAAAAGAGTTCAATATCGATAAACTTCCTATTTTTGTATTGCTCTGTTTTAGTTGGCCACTGGCAGAGAAGATACCAACACTCCAGGTGCTGGACACCACCTTACTAGATTTTCACAAACATATCCATTATAGTAGTTTGTAAAAATGTGCAAACAAGCTCTGGCCTTGAACTGAGGATTCACAGAGATGTCTACATTTTTAAGATAAGTTACCAACTGGGCTCCATGTTAACAATTGGCAGGGGGAGGAAAGAAACAGGAGAAGAAGCTCTCCCCTTCTCAGGTGTTGTCCTCTAGGGGTTAATTTCACAAAACGGGTAGAAAGCTCATTTTATGTGAACTTTTGAAGACTGTGAATTTCTGTGTCCCTCCCCTTATGCTGGGTATAAAACTCTGAAACTACCTGAACTCGGGGTTCAGGGGGATTAATCGATTACAGCAAAAGCTGTTCCCTCTGAACTTGGATGAAGCCAAATAAAACTGTTTCCTGCCATCTTTGATGGTTTGTCTCGTTTGTCCCTATAACAAGTCAAGTGCTCTACCAATGAACTACACCCCTAGCTCAGCTTTAAATATTTTTTATTTTCTTTCTGATATTTGTAAATATTTTATTGATTTATTTAATTTAATGCCTATATTTATCTTTATGTGGTACTGAGAATCAACCCCAGGGCCTCATACATGCTAGGTGAGAGTTCTATCCCTGAGCCACAACCCCAGCCCTGTAAATATTTGTAATTGTTGTAATAGATGTTTCAATAAATATTGTTTCATTTCAGGGAGAAAAGGGCAGGATGAAAGAAATCTCCTACAGAGTCAAAGTGTGTTCATTTACCAACTATCTCTCAATTAGAGGTGTTGGATATGCCCTTACTCCTGCTCCACTGGGACCCAGTCCAGACCCATTTGTCATTTTCCCCACTTAGGGTTCATGGTGTCTGTAGTATTGTGTGCATTGGATATTCTAAGGATGGCCTTAGGCCTTAACCTTAGCAACTCATTTTAAAACTCCATTTTGAAACCTGCAACCCCACCAGGAATATCTATGGAGCCCTCCAATATGATAATCAGACATAACCCTTCTCCCCAACTTGACAAACTCAGAGTGAAGTCTGTGTCATGTTGCCCTTGCCCCAAAAAGGGGAGAGGCAAGAATATCAGGGTGGGGACCACCTGATGCTTTAACCATCAGATGATTTAAAATCAGGGCAAATGATGTCACTGAGAAATCTGTAGTACCTGACAGAGATTTAAAGGGTGGTCAGAAGCCCCCAAATTTAGTATAAATGATGGAGTAAGTGAATATACATTTAGCCAGCCAACACTGGTTTCCTCATGCTAGAGAGCCTGATGAGGACCTGGACTGACATCCCAATGTGCAGTTTGCCTGATCCTCTGCTTCTTCCTCACCACTCTCAGCCACATCTTGACCCTGGTGAGAAATGCAACTTCTTCCTATGACTCTTTCCTCAACTGGCCATCAGCACCACCCCAGAAGAAGCCTACATCAATCCCTGACCTGATCACCACAGCCTGAATGAGTGTGCATCTGATGAACTTAGAGCCTAAGGCTTGAGACTTTAGGCGTGACACTTGAGCTTAGCATGTAGTAAAAATGCCTATCATGAGCCTGTCATGATTAAGAGTGTTTTCAGTGTTTAGAATTAATCTAGAATTGTTTGCTATAGATTGATTATGTCTATTGCAGTGCCTAGCATTTAGAATTGTCATTTTCTTGATTAAGAATCTATAGAGTGATGGGGCTGGGGTTGTGGCTTAGTGGTAGAGCATGTACATTGAATGTGTGAGGCACTGGGTTCAATTCTCAGCACTTGATACAAATAAAAATGAAGGTCCATTAACATCTAAAATGAATAAATGAATAAATAAATAAATATATAAATAAGCGTATAGAGTAAAACTATATTGAATGATGAAAATAAAGCATTCAAAGGGCAGAAGCTTGTGGACATTCTTTATTTCTCCCCCTTGACTGCTAAATTGCACCTTCACCAATCACAACAGGTATTGAAGTGGGAGATGGTCATTCTATACCTAGTAGGGGTATATGATGAAGGAATGACATCCTCATGGACGCCAAGAGAAGACAGTTATCACTGTCCTCTAGTTCACATGTTGGAGATATTTTTTTGGATGAAAGCATGACAACTGCAAGTGGTGGCTCACTTCCCTAGAAGTTCCTGGGTGCAAGAAGAATAATCTTAATGGACTTGTTGGGACATGCTAGGACTCATTAAGTTGCTGGCCATAAGGAACAACAGCCATAGGCTTTCTTTGTCATGTCTGATTGCAATTGATTAGAAGCTGTAAGGAGTAATAGCAATAGGCATATTTAACAATGGCTGATTACAATTGATAGGGAGCACAACTCCATGGACATGCACAAAGAACATGTCTTGTTGCAAATACAAATTATCTCATAATGTGTACATAACCACTGGACATTGACTTTCACTGGGTGAAACCAATTACCAATGTACATCACCATCATGGAACTATATTTAAATCACTTGTCCTGCCACATCAATGAGGCTGTTCCAAGGACAACAGAGAGACTGGCTGCCTTGCTGCCCATCCCCAGATCAACTCTATCATTTCCTGTAAAAGCAATCTACGATAAGCCACAGGCCAGCATAATTCTGAATGGAGAAAAATTGAAGGCATTCCCTCTAAGATCTGGTACAAGACAGGGATGCCCTCTCTCACCACTTCTGTTCAACATAGTCCTAGAAACACTGGCCAGAGCAATTAGACAGACGAAAGAAATTAAAGGCATAAAAATAGGAAAAGAAGAACTTAAATTATCACTATTTGCAGATGATATGATCCTATACCTAGCAGACCCAAAAGGGTCTACAAAGAAGCTATTAGAGCTAATAAATGAATTCAGCAAAGTGGCAGGATATAAGATCAACACGCATAAATCAAAGGCATTCCTGTATATCAGTGACAAATCCTCTGAAACGGAAATGAGGACAACTACTCCATTCACAATATCCCCCCAAAAAATAAAATACTTGGGAATCAACCTAACAAAAGAGGTGAAAGATTTATATAATGAAAATTATAGAACCCTAAAGAAAGATATAGAAGAAGACCTTAGAAGATGGAAAAATATACCCTGCTCATGGATAGGTAGAACTAACATCATCAAAATGGCGATATTACCAAAAGTTCTCTATAAGTTCAATGCAATGCCAATCAAAATCCCAATGGAATTTCTTGTAGAAATAGATAAAAGAATCATGAAATTCATATGGAATAATAAAAGACCCAGAATAGCAAAAACAATGCTAGGCAGGAAGTGTGAATCAGGCGGTATAGCGATACCAGACTTCAAACTATACTACAGAGCAATAGTAACAAAAACAGCATGGTACTGGTACCAAAACAGGCGGGTGGACCAATGGTACAGAATAGAGGACACAGAAACCAATCCACAAAACTACAACTATCTTATATTTGATAAAGGGGCTAAAAGCATGCAATGGAGGAAGGATAGCATCTTCAACAAATGGTGCTGGGAAAACTGGAAATCCATTTGCATCAAAATGAATCTGAACCCCTATCTCTCGCCATGCACAAAAGTTAACTCAAAATGGATTAAGGAGCTTGATATTAAATCAGAGACATGGCATCTGATAGAAGAAAAAGTTGGTTATGATCTACATACTGTGGGATCGGGCCCCAAATTCCTCAATAGGACACCCATAGCGCAAGAGTTAACAACTAGAATCAACAAATGGGACTTACTCAAACTAAAAAGTTTTTTCTCAGCAAAAGAAACAATAAGAGAGATAAACAGGGAGCCTACATCCTGGGAACAAATCTTTAATCCACACACTTCAGATAGAGCCCTAATAACCAGAATATACAAAGAACTCAAAAAATTAGACAATAAGATAACAAATAACCCAATCAATAAATGGGCCAAGGACCTGAACAGACAGTTCTCAGAGGAGGACATACAATCAATCAATAAGTACATGAAAAAATGCTCACCATCGCTAGCAGTTAGAGAAATGCAAATCAAAACTACCCTAAGATACCACCTCACTCCAGTAAGATTGGCAGCCATTAGGAAGTCAAACAACAATAAGTGCTGGAGAGGATGCGGGGAAAAGGGCACTCTTGTTCATTGCTGGTGGGACTGCAAATTGGTACAGCCAATTTGGAAAGCAGTATGGAGATTTCTTGGAAAGCTGGGAATAGAACCACCATTTGACCCAGCTATTCCCCTTCTCGTTCTATTCCCTAAAGACCTAATAAGAGCATGTTACAGAGACACTGCTACAACGATGTTCATAGCAGCACAATTCACTATAGCAAGATTATGGAATCAGCCTAGATGCCCTTCAATAGATGAATGGATAAAAAAAATGTGGCATTTATACACAATGGAGTATTACTCTGCATTAAGGAACGACAAAATCATAGAATTTGGAGGGAAATGGATGGCATTAGAGCAGATTATGCTAAGTGAAGCTAGTCAATCGTTAAAAAACAAATACCAAATGACCCCTTTGATATAAGGGGAGTAAACAAGGACAGGGTAAGGACGAAGAGCTTGAAAAGAAGATTTACATTAAACAGGGATGAGAAAAGGGGAGGGGAGGGGAGGGGAGGGAGGGGGGATAGTAGAGAATAGGACAGACAGCAGAATACATCAGACACTAGAAAGGCAATATGTCAATCAATGGAAGGGTAACTGATGTGAAACAGCAATCTGTATACGGGGTAAAGTTGGGAGTTCATAACCCACTTGAATCAAACTGTGAAAGATGATGTATTAAGAACTGTGTAATGTTTTGAACGACCAACAATAAAAAAAAAAGTTTTAAAACCTAAATTTAATAAAAATTAAATATAAAAAATTACATTAATATATTGTTATAACATTGTTCTATGAAACTGACATAAATATTCTTATGTTTTCACACAACCTGCTGGGAACATAACTGTCTGAACATGGGATGGTCATGGGAAAGATGCTGCAAGATTATTTCTCTAATGAGAAAGTCTTTCTTTATAGTTGCTTGTATTAATTATCTAAAAGAGAATTTGAACCATGGCTATTATTTTTTTATATTTTTTTAGTTGTAACTGGACACAATAACTTTATTTTATTTATTTATTCATTTTTATGTGATGCTCAGTATTGAACCCAGGGCCTCGAACATGCTAGATAAGCACTCTACCACTGAACTACAATCTCGGTCCCTGAACCATAGATTTTTGAGAACACTTAACACTTAGTAGAATCAACGAATCTGTTGCCATAATTCCCTTACTTTATTTTCTTTAATCAATATCAGCACTCTTGCCCTTTAAATATAACTCCCATTTCATTTTTAATATTTTTTTTTGTTTTAATTAGTTATACATGACTATAGAATGCACTTTGATATATCATACATAGATGACATATAATTTCTCATTTTTCTGAGTGTATATGTTGTAGAATCATGTTGGTAATGTAGTCCTATATATACATACAGTAATAATTTCTGTTTCATTCTACTATATTTCCTATCTTCACATCCCCTCTTCTTTCCTTCTATCACTTTCCTCTCCCTAATCTAAAGTAATGCTATTCTTTCCTAGAGCCCTTGTCCTTATTGTGGAATAGCATTTGCATATTAGAGAAAAAATTTGGCCTTTGGTTTTGTGGGATTAGCTTATTTCATTTAGCATGATATTCTCCATCACCAACCAATTACTGGCAAATGCCATAATTTCACTCTTTTTTAAACCTGAATAACATTGCGTTGAGTATAGATACCACATTTTCTATACCCATTCATCTATTAAGGGACACCTATGTTGGTTCCAAAGTCTAGCTATTGTGAATTTAGTTGCTATAAACACTGATGTGGCTGTGTCACTATAGTATTTTGATTTTAAATCCTTTTGGTATAAACCAAGGATTGGGAGAGTTGGGTCAAATGGTGGTTCCATTCCCAATTTTTTGAGGAATCTCCATACTGCTTTCCATAGCAGTTGCACCAATTTGCCATCCTACCAGCAATGTATGAGTGCATCTTTCCCCCCACATCCTCACCAACATTTATTGTTGCCTGTATTGTTGATGATTGCCATTCTGACAGGAGTAAGATGAAACCTTAGAGTAGTCTTGATTTGCATTTCTCTAATTGCTAGAGATGTGGAACATTTTTTTATATATTTCATAATCAATTATATTTCTTCTGTGAAGTGTCTGTTCAGCTCCTTAGCCAATTTATTAATCGGGTTTTATATATATATTTCTTTTTGGTGGTAATTTTTTTTGAGATCTTTTATATCCTAGAGGCTAATGTTTAATTGGTGGTGCATGTAGAAAAGATTTTCTCCTAATCTGTAGGCTCTCTCTTTACATTATTGTTTGTTTGCCGAGAAGAAGTTTGTAATTTGAATTCATCCCATTTATTGATTCTTGATTTTACTTCTTGCACTTAGGAGTCTTATTAAGGAAGTAAGATTCTAGGCTGACATGGTGAAGATTTGGATATATTTTTTCATCTATTAGGTACAGGTTCTCTGTACTAGTGGCTAAGTTTTTGATCCACTTTGAGTTGATTTTTTTTGCAGGGTGAGAGATAGAGGTTTAATTTCATTTTGCTACATATGAATTTCCAGTTTATCAGCACCATTTGTTAAATAGGCTATCTTTTCTCGAGTGAATGTTTTTGGCACCCTTGTCTAGTATTCGATAACTGTATTTATGTGGATTTATCTCTGTGTCCTCTATTCTGTACAATTGATCGACAAGTTTATTTTGGTGCTAATACCATGCCATTTTAAGTACTATAGCTCTGTAGTATAAGGTCTGGTATTGTATGCCTTCTGCTTCATTTTATTTGCTAAGGATTGCTTTATCTATTCTGTGTATCTCATTTTTCCAAATAAATTTTACGATTGCTTTTTCTATTTCTATGAAGAATGTCATTAGAATTTTCATAAGAATTGCATTAAATCTGTATAACACTTTTTGGTAGTATGGCCATTTTGAGAATATTAATTCTACCTATGCAGGAGCATGCGAGATCTTTTCATCTTCTGAGGTTTTCTTCAATTTCTTTCTTTAGTATTTTGTAGTTTTCATTGTAGAGGTCTTTCATGTCTTTTGTTTGATTAATTCCCAGGTATTTTATTTTTTTCAAGGTATTGTAAATGAAGAAGTTTTTCTAATTTCTCCTTCAGTGAACTCATTGTTGACATATAAGAATGCATTTGATTTATGGGTGTTTATTTGATATCCTACTACTTGGCTGAATTCATTTATTCAATAAATTTTCTGTTGGAATTTTTTTGATCTTCTAGTTAGAGAATCATGTTATCAACAAATAGTTATAGTTTTAGTTCTTTTTTTTCCTATTTGTAACCTTTTAATTTGTCTCTTGTGTTAATTGCTCTGGCTAGAGTTTCAAAGATGATGTTGAATTGAAGTGATAAAAGAGAACATCCTTGTTCCAGTTTGTAGCAGGAATACTTTCAATTGTTCTCCATTTAGAATGATGCTAGTCTTGGGTTTAGCATAGATAGCTTTTACAATGTTGAAGTGTGTTCCTACTATCCCTAGGTTTTCTAGCATTTTGAACATGAATGTGTGCTGTATTTTGTCAAATCCTTTTTCCCATTGCATTTTTAGACAGTGCTCCTGTGAAATAATGTGCATTCAATGAATGATGGGATTCTAATTGGGTAATACCCATATAAGTGTATTACCCAATGCTGATAATCTCCTTTGACAGTTGATCTAGATGTCTCCTCCACTAGACTGTAAATGATGAGAGACTAGACCTACTTTCAACTTACCATTTTAGTGAAAGGGACCTAGCACCATGTCTGGACTTGGTGTTTCCTTCATATTTGTTCAACAGATAATGTTGGTTGATTTTGCCTTTAAAAAATTTCTCGAAAATTTTATCTATATTTTAGCAATAAATGTAAAATGATAAAAATATCAGTAGACCCAGGTTAAAGATAGAATCCTCCTGTTCCCCAGCTTTCTGATTTTTACCCAGAGAATTTAAGGGTTAATCATACATGACACTTTCACCAACTGGTTTAAATAATCTGAGGTAGGTTGGCTAAGGATTATGAATTTAAGCATGTGCTCTTAAGGATAGAGTCAAGTTCAGAGTGGCTGTATCCATGCTGATCAAATATGCTCACCCAGCTGAGAGGAAGGGGGACCAAGGCAAAATCACACATCTCCAATGTTTTACATGAATGTCTTTTTAAAAGTATATCCTTCAAAGAGGGTCTCAGTGTGTTGCTCACACTTGCTTCCAACTCCTAAACTCAAGTGATCCTCCTGCCTCAAATTTCAAAGTACCTGGGACTACAGGTATGCGGACCTGCGTATCCAGCTTCTCACAACTGTTTTTTGAGTTCACAAGCTCTGTAAGTCAAATACAACTCAAGAAATTTATTTATAATAATTGGGTTTTTTTTGCGCTTAATGAGTTTTCAATTAAATTCAGCAGCATATACAGAACACTTACAACATTAAGAACATGTTGGTTGTGCCCAGTACACAGGTATTTTATTCACCACTCACTGTTTTCTCTCTTGCTGCTGGGATTGAACACAGAGCCTCTTGCATGATAGGCAAGCACTCTTCCACTGAACTGCATCTCTGCACATGCATGCACACACACACACACACACACACACACACACACACAGTTTCTTCTTTCTTTTTTTGGGGGGGGGGGCTAAAATGGATCTCTACTCTTTGTTTTTACAATGGCTGTATAATCAATGAATCAATTAGTAATAGTATAATAATGAAAAACTATGTTTCCAGATATAAGTGTATTACTCATAGGAAAAAAAACAAAAACACCAAAGTGTTAAGCTTCACAGCACATTACTGAACTGTTGAATATTTTTTAACTTCTAGCAGCTATTCAACTTCTCAAAAGTCATTATTGTTAAGGAGAGATTAAAATAAATCACTGAGCAAAGCTTAAAGCAGGAGATGGAAATTTTATTCATCAGCCAGCATTCCAGATCCACCAACTTGTGGGCCAAAAGGTAGACTGCAAGTCTACACCCTTTGACCCCCTCCCAGGGTATTACTGCATTATTTTATAGTCCAAAACCATATTAAGGCACAGGTGGCTGCTGCTATGATCCAAAAACATAAACAAATGTCATGAAATCTAAAATCATAAACAGAAAAGGGAGTGGGCTAAAACATCCCTAGGTGAGTACAATTGAAAGAATGGTTACTAACATCTACACAATCAATTTTTGATATTGTCCAAGAAAAAAATGGGAACCAAAGATAAAACACTTTTACATTGTATAAGAATTGCCATTTTGTGTTGCCAAACATGCTATGCTCAGCAACTGTTGGTGGGTACAGAGGCGGGGCTTTCCATGGGAGAAGCATTTCTTATATGATGTGGAGTCTCAGGGCAAGATGGAGTCTGTTTAGTATTGCCCAGTTAGCCTGGCTCATAATATTAGGACCCAGAGTTAAATTTTGAAATCCCAAAATGGTCAATGGTAAATAAATGACTTAGTGGACAATTGCCAAACAGAACCAGATCTACTTTGTCAGACAAAAGTGAGGATTTTTCATGTCTTTATTATGTTTAGGTCAGTGAGGATGGGTGGAAATTACTGATGCTTATCACCAAACTAGTCAAGTATGCATGTGTGTGTGTGCAGGGGATTACATAAAATATTTCTTTGAAGCCACTACCATACCTGTACTTTAGGTACAGGAATGTCTGATTACCTTTAAAAAGACAAAATTATAACAGAAATTAAAAAACCAGTGCCTGATCTCAGTTCAGAGCACACCTCTTTCCTGTCCTGTCACCACAGACACTTCACCAGCTAGGTATTGAAGCTGCAAAGCAAACAGTCTTGTTTTAGCTGTGCCCTGCTATTGTGCAAGGACTCTGACCCAGGAAACTTATTTAGGGTATAGACTTAAGGTAATAAACCTCAACTTGTGATCATGTATGTTGGAACATTTTACCTCCTTTGGGATTCCGGCCATTATTAGGTGTTGGCTGAGGTGGCCTCATGGTTTTCTCCACAGAATTTTCGTATAAGTTACCAGACTGGATTGGCATAAGTGGGCTTTTAATCCCCGAGCACAGGCTTTTGACCTTAGCTCCACCTGTTTAACGTGAAATCTGACTAGGCCCCTAGTGATAGTAAGGTAACTGCGCCCTATTGGTTCTCGCTACTTTCTCTCATTACTCCCTCCTTCTATCACTATATAACTTTGTCCCTGATGCAATAAAGTTGATATTTGCTGAGTCTTCATGGCTGACACAACTTCTGGCTCAGTGTGGTTTTTTTCCCAATCTTGGGGTGGGGACTGGGCCGCAATCCTTACCCTGTCGCTCAGTCCCTTGGAGACGACAGGTTGGTCCTGCCTGTCTCCCGCGTACCCTTGTCGCAGGGAGCAACACATGTACCCCCATCCCCTTATGTAACCTGTTGGCAGTGTGACTACTTTGTTTGAAGTGCATATAAGAAGTGCCTATAAAAATGGTTGTGAGGAGGGGCTAAATTGGAACTGGCTAGGGGCTGAAGCTGAAGCTGGCTAATGGCTATGGCTGCCTGTAAATAAAGGATGACCAATATTCCCACCATGTCTTATATCTTTTTCTACCTGCTAAACCTGTTTCTTGGTTCTGAGCCCCTGCATGATAATTGGCTAGTTAGCAGGATGTTCCACAGGTGAGAGATGCTTTAACCCTGGTGGACAGGAGGGACCTGTGGCTAATGAGCACCTGGTAGCACTCAGTTGCCAAGGTCTTGTTAGCACAAATTCCTGTGTAGAGTTGGGATATGGTAAATAGGTCCCTTGTGAGCATAGAGAAGACTTCTGATTACCCTGCAGTGAATGTGGACCTGATGGAGCAGACTGTGAACTGAGCAGTGGTGCCCAGGTGCCAGCCCATGGCCAAGGACAAAGATGGCAGTGGTGGTGCCAGTGAGACAGAGTAACACACTAAGGAGCTGCATGCACAGCTGCTGGGACCATGGGGTAAATGTGTCTTACAGCTCTGAGATCAAACACTGATGCAGCTTTACCAGAGACTGCCAAGAAGAAGAAATCACAAGATAAGAAAGAAGCCTTGAGAACCAGATAGTTGCCAGAAGAGGATCTGCATACCTTGAAAATACCCCTCAGCCTCCCCGATCATGCTGACGAAGTCCAAGTAGGAGGAGGAAGGTTAACGCCTGCAAGCCCAGCCACTGGTCAAGAAGAAAAATCAAACAGCATAGCCGATGACTCTGATGGGCAACTGCCAGCAGGGCTGGCCCAGTAGTCAAGTTCACTTTATTCCACCTCTAAAGTTGGAGATGGTGAACTTGGGAAAATAATTTGGAAAGAGGCCAAGAGAGCCCCTGGCCAATTTGTTGTTATGCCTGTGAGAGTTAAAGGTGCTGCTCGCCGTCAAGGGCAAGACACCCCATGTGCTACATGTTATGGATCATGCACAAACTTCTGACTTAGATGTGCTGGAGGCCATCAGGAGCCAGGAGAGCCCTGTATACTAGAATCTGGTAGGCACCAGAGAATCCAAATGTGCCAGGAGCCTGCCAGTGCCAAGAGAGCCCAAGTGTATTAGGAGCTGGCATGAGCCAAAAAAGAGAGAGGTGCTAGGGCCTATTACCTATGTAGGTGAACAATGACATTACAAGCCATACCGCAGAAGTAAGGCATCCATATTCTTTAGTGTTTGTTACACTAATGATTCCAGTCATGGACAATTGCCCATGTGGCTGGAAGTGGCTCTGAAGTCAGAAACAGGCACTGTCTGTTAAGGTATAAGACAAGGAAGCCAGTTAGCTGAACTAAATGGTGATAGAAAATGAAGCATTCCCCATAGTGATATGTACTGATAGTTGTTCTGTGTATTGGGCACAAGTTCTGTGTCAAGAGTGTTGGAAGCTAAGCCACCAAAAAAAGGTAACTCTGGGGCATGATATGGACCATGCCCCCCATGACTAGCCCAGGGAATGATGAAGCAGATGCTTTGGCTAGGGTGCAGTAATTAGAGTGGGTGCCTCCCACCAACTTGGTGGCTTAGTTGCACTAGTGCCTTCAAAATGCAGGTATAAAGATGATGTGGAATGTAGTCAAAGAGTGGGGTCTGCCTTTAATTATGGGATGCCCCAATGGAGCCTTACCAGGCATGTGTGGTTTGGGCTCCAGAGTGTACACACCCACCATGCTTTGGATTTTCAGATTCCCAGGTAATGTGGAGACACATAATTTTGACACAATGGTAGGTTGACAATCACCCTATATTGTTAACCTTGACAGCATTTGATATGACCACAGGCCTGTTGTTTGCCTGACACAGTGGTCAAGCAAGTCAGTGCATTATGATTTCACCCTTTGTTGTTAGCCTTGTATAACCAGCACATCACAATAGAAAGTGACTAAGGTACACATTTTACAGGTCAGGATATATAGTGATGGGCAACTCAGATTAAATGGAAGCTGTATATTTCATGTCCCCCACAGGGTGCAGGCATGATAGAGAAATATAATGGGTTGTTTAAGCAAGGTCTGCAGCCAACACACCTTCCACAAAAGGGGTGGGAACAGTGCCTATGGTTAGCTGTGAAGGCTCTGAATGAGGGTCTCAGTGAGGAGGAACATCTACTGTGGAAGCTTTGCTGTGTCACACAGCAACACCAATATGCATCCAAGTGACAACTAAGGATGCTGAACTTAAGACTTGGTTTGGGAAATGAGGGAATGTTCTTTTGCCTGCTCCCACTGGAATGATTAGGGACAGACTGTAGATTGAACATGACTTTGGACACACAAGTTCTCCCACCTTAACTGGGTAGCCCTGTTAGCCCCACAGGGAACATGTTTGGAGTGTGATCTCCTTGTAAAGCCATGGATAACTAATAAAGCCACTCCCCCTGGATGACTTGGCCCAGGTACAACCGATGGGACACAAATTCTAAAGTGCACATTTGTTATTTCCCTTTGACCCATTATGAGTTCCCTGGTGCTGATGCACACTGAGCTTGCTGGGGTTCAGGACCAAGCTGTACAAATATGATATCACCATAAGGGAAGCTGCCAGGGGCAGCCACTGTGCTTTCTCAGGACTCAAACTAGCAAGGATTTTCCCAGATGCATGTGATTTGCCTGTGCTAATACTTGTAACTGCTTTGTTTTTTCATCTGTAGGTGTGTCCTCACCAACACCTTTGTGAACTGTATACACACCTATAACAGTGATTCCTTCTGGGTATGCACTGAAATGCTTGTAAGCTTTGCAGAACAACCCTGGTGAATCGAGTCTATTCCTGAACAATTGAACATGGCTAGAAAAACTTTAATTGCCATCTCAGTATGGGATGAAATTGGCAATTACTTTTAGTAATCATAAGGGATGGGGCTTGTCTTTAAGTTGTATATTGTTGTAGCTCATGTTGTTATGAATACAGAGCTCTGCTCTCCTTGCAAAGGGATTATTGCAAAAGACTTCAGATGTGTAGATTATACAGTAAGGAATCCTAAAGAGGTAGATTTTGAGGGCAAGCCAGAAATGACTATATTTAGGGTGCCTCACTGAGAATTCTGGTGGGCTATGTTATATAGCCAGAGCTATAAATTGGCTCTTATGGTTAGCCAAGGTCATTAACAGTGATTCAGCATATAGAATCAAGGTTATAAACATGAACTTGGAAGCATCCCCACCCACCCCATGTAACCTGTTGGTAGTATGTCTTCCTTGTTTCATCTGCATATAAAAAGGGCCTATGGAAATGGGTGTTAGAAGGGGCTAAAATGGAATTGGCTAGGGGCTGAAGCTAAAGGGGCAGAGATACTGGCTAATTGCTATGGCTGCCTCTGAATAAAAGATGGCCCATATTTCAAACATGCCTTGCATTTTCTTCTACTTACCAAACCCTGAATATGAGCTTTCTGGGATATAGAACCAAGCTGTACAAGTATGATATCACCATTCAGGGAAGCTGCCACAGGTTACCACTCTGCTTTCCCAGGATGCAAACCTGGCGAGGAATTTCAGAGCCTCTGTTCAACACCTGGTATAATTAAAACCAGGTCAGCACACAAGTTTTTTGTCTATGTAAGTTTATACTAGGACCTGGATGTCTCTGAAATAGAATTAATACACACAGGTAAGAACCAAGGCCTGATGTATTCTCTACTCTCTGTGAAAACATGGCATGAAAAAAAGTTCCAGATGGTATTTAAGGCAGGAATGAGCTCAAGTAAATCTTTCTCATTTAGATAAGGTGAGAGGGAATATTTCTAAAAGCCCACTTTTCTGAAGATGAGAATATTCAGACACCCAAGGAGAGAAGGCCTTGAGGACAATTACTTGAGTAGGGTAAAAAGTTAAGATTGGAACTAAAGAACGTGCATGCCTTAATTATATATAATTGAGGCTAGGTTCATTTTTTTTAAACAATTTTCTTTTATTATAAAAAAAGTTACAATGAAAAAACTTGAACATGTGTTTTCAAGCTACTCTGTGAGGGTGACTCTAGATGAACAGACTTGCTGAATAGAAGAAATGGCATAGGTAGTTAGTAGAAGTCTCTCAAATCATAGCCAAAAATATATCATCAATTCATATTCCAGAATATGTACAAGTTTTCTACATCTTACATAACAATAATTATTTTTCTACTTGAATTACATGACTAGGCAAAAGTAAAACACTACGGCCAAAAAATGTTTATTGTATAAATTATCTGCATAATTAAAATAAATATTAAAGTGCTTTGAAGTCTTGATTGTATCCTTCTATGGCTCATTTTAGATATATAGAGTTTTTTTCACCACACTGCTTTCATTAGCTATTAAAAAATATAGTTCTATTAGGGACTATGCCCATTAAAGTAAATTTAATCAGAAATTAAGCAAAACTTGTAGACAAATAATATGCACACTAACTAAAATAAATATGGTATATTATATAGATTAAGCTTCAGAGTGACATCAGAATAACAATGATTTCCCAAATTATTTGAAGAAATATAAATTTAAGGCCTTTTTGGAAGAAATTATCCTTGGATCCTTTATATAAAATGAATATACAGTTTTTATGTTATGGTCTCCAAATAATTTTACCTCAGTAATATTACTAAATTATTTTATTTCTTTAAGTCCAGGTATATGTTTGTAAGCTACCTGTTACATGATAACAATGCTAGAATTTCTCAGGATTTAACAATATTTTAAAAAATACACAACAGGTAAAGGCAGGAGGACTGAGCAGAAAGATTATTGTAGGACAGATAAATCTTGCTTCAGAATCTATCTTCAGGCTGGAGAAATAAGAAATCAATTTTTCATAATATGACTTTCAATATAACAATTATGCACATCTTCATGAGAAAAGATATAAAAATTGTCAGATGCTTACTCAGATAATGAAAGTATTGGATGTGAGACAAATAAGAATGCTAGAAGCTATTCCATGTGCAAAAGACAAAAAATAAGGAAGGGTGCCAGTGGATGATAGAGCTAAATTTAGTATACTCAGTGTATATCTACACAATGCAAATGATTCTTAATGTGTAAGTCAGAGTTGTTATCTAGACTCAGAAAATGCTAAAAATCTGATGCTTTCACCTACATAAATATTAACCAGATATGGTGGTGCAGAAGGTTAAGGCAGGAGAATCCCAAGTTCTTGTCAGCCTTAGCAAATTAATGAGACTATAAGAAATTTACCAAGACTGTGTCTCTAAATAAAACAAAATAAAATAATAAAAGAATTGGGAATGTGGCTCAGTAGTTAAAGGACCCTGGGTTAAATCTCTGGTACCAAAAGAAAAAAAAAAAAAAAAGAAAAAGAAAACAATTCAGCAGTATGTTCCTTTGGCAACCTCAGATATTATTATAACTATAAACTGCTCCTGCAAATTTCCAAACTCTCTCTGGAGGTCAGTATTTTCCCCACAAAAACACTGACAAAGAGCCCCTCTGCAGAATTAACTAGATGCCTTTGCCTCTTTACCACCCTAGGCTAGCAGGAGAGTAAGTAAAAGGCCTAGAGACATTCTGTTGCCTCTTTTCAGCCAGTTTTGTCTTACAGTGTTCTTGAATATGAGGAGAAAGTCTGAGTTCAATTTCAGGATTCTAATTAAGTATATACTATAATAAAAACAAACACATTTCAATTAACAGTTGCTCAAGTACCTAAGAAGAAGAGTCGTCACCTTGCTTTGATTGTTTAAATAATCTAGTGAAGATCAATGAGTTGACTCTTTTTTAACCTGCTAGAAAAATTATTTTTCCATAAATTATAGGCCAAGTAAAAACTAGCTGTGTCAACACTGTGGTGTGCGTGGTCTCCAGTGGAAAACAAGTAATCATGTAACATTAGAAGATCATCCGTTAGAATTAGAATCATATGACTTGGAAAATCAAAATGGAAAAAGCATTCTGGAATTTTTTTGTCCAGTCTTTGAATGATTGGCATGCTGCTAGCCAAGTGAGTTCTTCATGGCTATGCATATAACTTTGAGGACCATATAGTAAAAAGCCTTTCAAGCCAATCAGTATTTCAGGCCATGAGGCATTCTCTAGGTCTTTTTCCTGCTCTCCTGCCTAGGGTGGTAACTCAGAATACATGTCTTTGTCATGGGTGATGCACTTTTCACTGAGGTCAGCAAGAACCTTAAAACTCTTATAGACCCTGTTTGTAGAAAACTGAGTACTGGGACTGGGGCTGTATTTCAGTGGAAGAGCATTGCCTAATATATGTGAGGTACTGGATCTGATCCTCAACACCACATGAAAATAAGAAAACAAAATAATAATAAAAAAAAGAAAACTTTTTAAAAAGAAAGAAATCTGAGTTCGTATTTGGTTCTGTTGATTGAACCTTGTTCATGTTTTGCTTGAGACTAAGCATGTGGCATGAAAAATACATCTTGGAGCATAATTAGCTTCTAAAAATTTCTCTTAGAATTCCAAAGTAAAAAGCAAATTCTTTACATTGGATTAGTGGCAGAAACCTTCAAACTGTGCCACAATTAATGACCTGAGTATGATTCCTGAAACATATTTAATATAAACTTAATTAACATATGATGGTATCCCAGCTCTGAGCTTATCAAAATCTCAAAAACAAGGTATAAGGAAGAATCCCATTTGAAAGAATTACAAACACATCTGGTGTTTAAAGCAGTGTGTCTTTTTTTTTTTTTTTTTTTTTTTTTTTTTTTTTTTTTACCTCCAGCTGCTTTCTGATACTGTTGTTTCATTTAAGTGGTTAGAGTTGTTATGTGATAACCAAAACTCATTTCTTCTGCCTTGTGAGGGTGGAGTTAGACTACATGTTCTAACTTCCCTTACAGTCAGATTTGGTCATGTCACTAAAATCCAACTAAAGAATGTGGGCAGAAATGATGTCCTTACTTTTTTGACCTCACACCTTCTCTCTCTTCCCTTATGGATTGTCTAGATACAGGGTTCTAATAGAGGGCTCCAAGGCCATACAAGAAGACAGAGGCAGGATGCAAGGAGCCTGGTTCTCTGAATGATGGCAGACAAGACTGCCTACTGACTAGAAATTTCCAAACTGATATTTATGTGAATGAAAAATAAACTTTGTTTTGCTAAGTCACTTTTAGTGTTTTTAAATATTCTATATAATTGAATGTTACTCTATTTTATATGTGGGCCTGTTTCAATCCAATTCTTAGCTATTCCCCAGTTTTCTTGTGTAGTTTTGCTATAACTTTCCAGGCAAATCTGACTCAATTCTCTTCCAAAGGAAAATACTTCAAAGGCACATCTTTAATTTCATGATCCTCAAGCTTCAACTGACATGGGTGTATTCAACTTTTCCATACCCCTTAAATATTCTTATAATCATGAATCTTAGACCCCTTTGGAAAACTTCAGGTGATCTCCCCAAAAACAAAAAAAAAAGAAAAGGAAGCCCATAAACACAAACACATGTTTAAATTGCCTGAGAGTTCAGAGATCCCTGCAGTTCACAGAGCCCATGCTCCAGCTTTAAGCAATGACAAAGTCAGTTTTATACCAGTTATCTCACACTGAGTTTCCCTGTCTTCAGAATTAGATAAAAGCATTTGAGAGTCATAGTCTTGATAAATTGCCCAGGCAGGGCTTGAACGTGCTATCCTCCTGCCTTGACCTCCAGAGTCACTGGTACTACAGATGTGCACCTTCATGCCCAGCTCATGTATCTATTTCATTAGTGAACCTTTAAAGGCTGATAATTAGTCACTTGAATTTTCCCCCTTTTCGAATAGCCTGTTCATTTTTTTACCCATGTTTATATTGTGGTATTGTCTTCTGTTTTAAAGGTCTTTAAGAACTCTTTATACATTAATGATACCAAGTATTTGCCACAATTATTGAAGATTTCATTCCCTCATATTGTTGCCATATTTTCCAAAATAAAGCTATTTGTTTCTTCCTTCCTACATTCCTTCCTTGCTTTCTTTATCTTAATTTCCCTCACTAATAATCTTTTTAATATTTTTTGATCAATGTGCATCTGTTCTCATAATTGTGATTGATACAATGTGTTGCATAAAGTATTCAATTTATGAGCTGTTTGCAAGGAAGTGGCTAACACACTGGCAGCTATGGGAACAATTGCTGCTGCAACAATGATAGCAATAATAGTGGCTCTGAAAGTAGTGAGAAAACCTTTATGACTAAGTACTATTAATTCATCATTGGGTATAGATAAGAGATTATTCTATGGACAGGTAGGAGACCTGGAACCCATCCATGAGTTCATTGTTTTAAAATTATGGTTGCAATAATACTTAAACTGATATTATGGGTAGAATAATAAGGGGCATTATTTCCTTGAAGAGTAACTTTACAGGGCCATGGTTCACAGTGAAATAATTGTCTTCTCATTTAAGGCAAGCATCTGCATGCTTTATTGACAAAGTGCCAGAAAATAAATATTGCTGGCTTTGTGGGCAATATGATCTCTGTCACAGTTATTGAACTCTGCTATTAAGGCATGGAAGTAGCCACAGTCAATATGTAAATGAACAAATGTGACTAGGATCCAATAAATTTTTATTTGCAAAATGTGGCCGATAGGAAGAAGTTTGTCAACATCTGTTTATTTTTCTTTTTTTTCATTTGCTTTATTATTATTATTATTATTATTATTATTATTATCATCATCATTATTATTATTGGTAAACCCTATGTGGCTAAGGCCCCTGAATATTTCAAACAAGGATGGGGATGAGGTCACCATTTTTGAGGGCTGCCTCTGACTTGAGGATGAAGGGGGTGAAACCACTTTGTCCTCTACCTCACCATCAAACCATTGTGTCTTAGACTGCTGGTAGAGGTACAGGCTTGGGAACCAGACCACCTTTGTTCAAAGCCCAGCCATGACAAAAAAAACAGCTGTGTGACCTTGGATCAATTTTTTTACATTTGGATGCCTCAGTCTTCTCCTCTGCAAAACAGAGGATGGTGATGACATTCTGCCTTTGAGGCTGTGGTGGGGATTTAATTAATTAAGACAAAGAATGCAGAAGTGGGCCAGGAACATGTGGTGTTTGATACTGGAAACATACAACTGTGACCTGAGAATCTGCCAAAGATAGGGCCTGTGGGAGATCAACCTCTCATGTGACTAAGTTAAATCCCCTGCTGTGTGATGTGGCATCAGGCACCCATGTTGCTAGACTGCCCCACTCTTCTAGGGTTTGAGTGACTTGTGTCTTCCTTCCCAGGCTTGTCTTGCTACAGCCCCATGGGTGAAGCTATGCGCACCTGTTCTTTTGTAATATAACCCCTTGCCGTGTTTAGGTAGAATCATCCAGAGAAGTACCTTGTGTGTCTCCTTCTCTCACTATGCCTTTGGGTGTGGCTTACCCAGATGTCAGTCAACCTGCTGATAGTGGACATCAAGAAAATAGACTCAGCCCCCTGAAACCTAACTCTTTGCCTCATTTGAATAGCTTCTCCTCAATAAAAAGGGTCACCACATGCTCTCTCTCTCTCTCTCTCTCTCTCTCTCTCTCTCTCTCTTCCTGCAGACCCTTAATGTCAGAGGAGCTCTCACAGCGACCCCAAATAAAAAGGTCTTTGTGTCTCTTGTGTGATTATTTTGCACAGCCGGATTAGCACAATTTTCCTGGAGTGACACCTGAGCCTTTTAGTCATGAGAACAGAAATCCAGCAAGGACCTACACCTGGTGAAAGGTGTTTTACAATCATCGCTCTGGCCCCTCAGAATTCAACATGAGTGTGGAGTGTTGTTACCCTGTTCTCCAGACTAGGAAAGGAGACTTGAACAGGAAGGATCATGGGGGTGTCCTGCAGTGGCAGAAGAGAATATGGTGATGGTTTTATTTTTATATCATTCATTTTCAAGCAGGTGGAATTTGGAAAACTCTATGCCCACCAAGAGAACTCATGGCAATGTTTAGAGACATTTCTTGTTGTCACAACTTGGAAAAACATTAAAGCTTTGCTACTTGGCCACAAGGGGTGGAGCCCTGGTATACTGCTCAGGTATTTTTTCATGAACAGGAAAACCTCATTCTATGAAGGATGCTTCCAGCCATCATACAGCAAGGCTAAGATGGAAAATCCCTGTCTTAAATACACTGCTTCATCAGGGTTTCCTCAGATAAGGATTCCAGTGTAAGTTGACAATTTGGGAGGTGCTCCTAAGAAGCATGGGTATCAGGGAGGTCAAGTGAGACAGTGTAGTAAAGATCAAGAATAGGGGGCCATTACCAAGTGGTTTCTAAAAGAGGCAACTGTGCCTAATCTTCTTGGGGACCCCTGAGGGGCTGTGTACAGCATGCACATTTCAGAGCTTGCTCACCTGAGGTGCAAGGGAGCTGGGTATTTATGCATCAACACTGTCAGCCATGGGCTGAGGGATGCTCCAGGGAGAATGCTGAATTTCTGACACTTCCAACATGCCTCACTGATGGGAAGAAGGAAGACTGGTGGCCAGAAAACCTTTCAGGTAAAGGTTTTTCTCTGAGGTGGGGAGCTGCAATTAAAACAATCTGTCCAGAATTGAAAGTGCCAAGGACTATGGGTGTTCACAGCTGGCCTGTTCTTCTGGCCACATTGATTCCCAGGAGGAAATCATAAATATACCCCAAATAAGCGTCCAGCATTCAGCCTTGCTTTCAACAAGAGTGAGAAAATTATTGGTTAGATGAAAATCTGCAGGAAGCATTTTCTGGGAAGAGCTCCAGGGGATCTGGCCTTCACTGATTAGCAGGCTCACCAGTGAGGGTCATAATGCATGGCAATCTTAGGGTAGGAACCCAGGTTTTGTGTAATGGAACAGAAGCCAGCTTCACATCTTGGGGAACTTCACTCTCACAGGTTGAGCATATTCAACACTGGGGAAAAACACTCTTGGTATAGAGCCAGGGTTACTTTAGAGACCTATTACCATGGGGATGCTGGGAGGGCTCAAAGCCTGATACTGTTCAGCAATGGCCATGCTAGTGGCTCTGTAACACTGGGTGAGGTGGGCAAACAAAGCATTGATCCTAATTGTCCATGAAAGAACATCATGAGTGAAAGTACAGTCTAACCCAAGAGACATAATACCTGACTCTCAAGCCTACTCCAAGCCCCAGGTGGTGCTTGGCCATGAATGAAAGCCAGGAAAGTAAGGGGCCTGGCTCCAAGAGCCTACCCTTGTCAGGGAGGACATCTGTCTGCTTTCCAAAGAGCATCTCACTGCTCAGTGTATGATCACTTACCCAAATGGAGGTGCAGGACACTGTCCATCAAATGGGATCAACAGGGCTGCAGAGGGTTAAACAAATGAGTTCAACAGAAGAAGCTGGGACTCAATACTGTTATTACAGCCACCCAGAGAGTGCCACCTAAGTGCCAGGACCTCTTCTGTGTGCTTTTTAAAGATTCATTCATTGGATTCATACAGCACCCCCATGATCATGATGAGCTACCATTGGCAATCACCATGCAAACCACATAGCATCTATATCCATGATTATGTATTGATGAATCTAAATTGAAGATTTGACATTGATGAATCTATATCAATGCATGGTTATCAATGAATCTATATCAATGAAATTATATATTAAATAATTGATATCAATGAATCTACATCAATAAATATAATCGATGAATCAATATCACTAAATGTATATCGATATTGCTGATAGCAGGCCCGCCATGGCCCCTGGGGATTCAACCCCCAGTCTTTCGTTATGCATGTCAATGTGGCCAGCTCACAAGGCCATGACACAGGCTTGCGGTTTCCTGTTTATCTGCCTCAAGGATATGTGTCTCTGGGAACAGCTTGACCTGTTTGAGCTTTCTGATAGGGGACGGTGGCTTAACCCAAGGACACAGTTACCACTTTTCCCTCCTCGCTTTTGAGTAATTTCCCACAGCTGTTAATAAAGGTATATAAGGAGAACAAATTTGGCAATAAATACGCACACGCCTCCTCCTGGATGAAGAACCTTGGTGTCCTGTGTATTTGTTAACCCCACTGTCTCTCGCTGGACTCGGCTCCATTAGCTGGACACGGCAGATATGTCATATCAATGAATCTATATTAATGAATTGATATTGATTTATCAATATCAATGACTATATGAATTAATCTATATCAATGAAATAATATCAATGAATCTCTATCAAAGAATAGATATCACCTAATCAATATTAATGCCTCTGTATCAATGATACTGATATTAAAATATCAATGTCTAATTTCATATGATGAATTGTTATGAGTGAATATAAATCAAGTAGTGAGATAACTGAATAAAATGTTGGTTCCATTCCAAGTTTTCTGAGGAAATCTTCATACTGCATTCCAAGGGGTTGCACCAGTTTGCAGTCCCACCAGCAATGTATGAGTTTATGATTTACCCACATCCTGGTCAACATTTATTGTTACTAGTACTTTTAATAATTACCCTTCTGACTGGAGTAAAATATTTAAGTGTAGTTTTGATTTGTATTTATCTAATTTGTAGAGATGTTTAACATTATTTTCATGCATATGTTTTCTGCATTTCTTCTTTTGATAAGTGTCTGTTTTGTTCTTTTTCCCATGTATTAATTAGGTCTTTTTTAACAATTATTTTTTAGTTATATGTGAACACAATGTCTTTATTTTATATTTATGTGGTGCTGAGGAAACAACCCAGTGCCTCACGCATGCTAGGTGAGTGCTCTATCTCTGAGTCATAATCCCAGCCCTGGGTCATTTGTTTTTTGCTATCAAGTTTTTTGTGTTCTATATTCTGTGTTCAGATATATATATATATATATATATATATATATATATATATATATAAAATATCTATCTATCTATCTATCTATCTATATATATATATATATATAGTCATTGGACACAATATCTTTATTTTATTTACTTATTTTTATGTGGTGCTAAGGATTGAACTCAGGGTCTTGCACGTGCTAGGCAAGCACTCTATAGCTGAGCTCTGTGCAGAAGCTTTTTAATTTTATGCCATCCACCTAATGAATTTAATTTTATTTCTAGACATTTAGGAGTCTTGTTAAAAAAGTTGTATCCTGTGTTGACATATTGGAGTGTTGGGCCTACATATTCTTCTTGCAGTTGCAGAATTTCTGTTTCAATTCCTAGGTATTTGATTCAATTTTAGTTTTGTGCAGGGTAAGAGGGTTTAATTCTATTGTACTATACATGGATTTTCACTTTTCCAAGCACCATTTGTTGACGGGGCTTTCTTTTCTCCAATGTGTGTTTTTGACACCTTTGTCTAGAAACAGATAACTATGGGTTTCTGTCTGTCTTTTGTATTGTATCCCACTGGTCTTCATTCCTATTTTAGTGCCAGTACCATGTTGTTTTTATTTTTATAGCCCTTTAGTATATTTTAGATTCAGTATCATGATGCCTCCAACATTGCTTTTTTTTTGCTCAGGATTTCTATTGCTATTTTGAATATCTTGTTTGTCTGTGAATTTTAGAACTGATATTTCTAATGCTTTGAAGAATGTCACTTGTATTTTTATGGGGATTGCATTGAGCCTGAATTATACTTTTGATAGAATGGACATTTTGATCATGTTATTCTGCCTATCTGTCCATCTTCTAAGGTCTTTTTTAATTTTTTCTTCAATATTCTGGAGTTTTCATTATAGAGTTTCTTCATATACTTCATTAGATTAATTCCAAAATATTTTTGATTGATAGAATGGGATAGTTTTCTATAAATTTTTGGAATATTTATCACAGCAGTATCTGAAAATGATTGATTTATGTTCTTCTTGTATCCTTATACTTTACTAAATTGATCATTCTAGATATCTTCTTGTGGAATATTTTGAGTCTTCTAAATTTAGAATCATGTCATCAGGAAACAGACTATTTGATTTCTTCTTTTCCTATAATGTTCCCTTAATTTTCTTCTCTTGCCTAATTGCTCTGGATAGAGTTTTAAGCACTAAGTAGAACCAAAAGTACTGGTAAGTTTGGACATCCTTTTCTTGTTTTTGTTTTTACAGGAAATGCTTTCAGTTATACTCCATTTAGTATAATGTAAGCTTTACAATTTTGAGGTAATTTCCTTATATCCTTAGTTTTCTAATGTTTTAAACATAAATGGTAGATGTACTTTTTCAAATACTTTTTCTGGATCTATTAAGACAATCATGTGATTTTTTTCATAAATTTATTTATGTAGTAAATTACAATTACTGATTTGTATATGTTGAACCTACCTTGCATCTCTGGACTGAAACCCACTTGATTACAATGCACTAACATTTTTTAAAAATATATTTTGTTGTGGTCAAGGTTGTTACTCAGTGGTAGAGCACTTGCCTAGCATGCAAGAGGCACTGAGTTTGATCTTTAGCATCACATAAAAATAAATAAAATAAAGGCATTCTGGTCATCTATAACTACAACAAAAAAAATTATATATTTTTTTAGTTGCAGATGGACACAATACCATTATTTTATTTATTTTTATGTGATGCTAAGGATCGAATCCAGTGCCTTACACATGCAATACAAGCACTCTGCAACTGAGCTACTGCCCAGGCATTCACTAACATTTTGATGTGTTTTTGTATGCAGTCTGCCAATATTATATTAAGAAATTTTGCATCTATGTTCATCAAAGGTATTTACTTCAAGTTTCCTTCCCTTGCTAAGTCTCATTTGATTTTAAGAATTTTTATTTGTTCCCTAATTTCATCTTTATTTATTTTTCAAAGATGAATCTATCTTCAGGTATTAAAGAGGCTTTTATTTTTTATCTTGTCACGGATTTCTAATTTATTGCTTATTATCTGTTAGTTTGTAAGAAATTTTCCTAAGTTTTATGTTTGTTGTAGTTTGATTTGTGATGTAAAATATGATTAAATATTTCATGTCATATTGAGAAAGTAAATTCAATCATTGATTAAATAAATATTCTATAGATGTCTGTTAGGTCCATTTGATTCAGAGTATTTTTTAGTTTTGTGCAATTTTCCCTAAGTTTATGTCTGTATTATCAATCTAGTGGTGATAGAGTTGTGCTATCTTCACCTAGTATTATTGAATTGTGGTCTATTTGATTCTTAATATCCAGAAGAGTTTTTATGTACATAAAATATAAATATTTATAATTGGTATATGTTGTTGTTGGATGATTCCCTCAACCAATAATGAGGTGATTTTCTTTGTCTCTTCTGAAGAATTTTGGCTTTAATTCTATTTTTTTTTCAAATCTCCATCTCTATTATATTGATCTGACACTTACTGTGTTTTCTCATTTTACTCCTTACATCTTCTTTTATCTCATTGAAAAAATTTAACTATGAATTTCTCAATATTTTTCTCTAAAATTTTCTCAGCCATTGTTCAATGCAGTCACTTGCTGAAGTGCTATAGACCATTTGAAGTCTCTTCATATTTCTTCCATGTCTACTCTATTGGGATGGTTATTTCTTTTTCAATTAAAAAAGGGATTACTTTGTAAGCTTTATCTTTAGTGCCTTGGGTTGGACAAGTAAATTCAATGTGTGGTCTTTTTATAATCTCTGTAACAGTACCATTTGAGAAAAGTCATTGAACCCTATTTATTTTCTGCTTTATTAAAATAAAAAACTTGTTGATATTGTACTTCAATGTTCCTGTAATCCAGGTATAATCTTGCAGTAGAGTTTTGAAACAAATTGAAAGATTAGTTATTAAATATAGTAAACTGCTAAAACATTAAACAAGGCAAAAAGAAGAATTGGGTAAAAGAAAGAAAAAAAGAAAGAAAAGAAGGCAAGAAGTAATATACACCAAGATGAAAGGGACTTTTTAGCAGCTCTATTTAGTGGCTCATATGGATGAGGAAAATCCTGAAGAAAATTTAAACAATTTAAAACTGGCCATGCAGGGATGTATATGAAATTATATAGACTTTATATACTCAGGAGTAAAAACTATTTTGTTTCAGACTCTAAGATAGAAACCTGCAGAACCTATGTGA
This sequence comes from Ictidomys tridecemlineatus, assembly GCF_052094955.1. NCBI lineage: Eukaryota > Metazoa > Chordata > Mammalia > Rodentia > Sciuridae > Ictidomys > Ictidomys tridecemlineatus. The sequence goes on from NC_135479.1 coordinate 174,964,543, forward strand.
AATGTATAGAACAAAAAAGACAAACACTGTTTAGCTATGATGGATAAATTGAGATAAGATTTGGCTTTTAAAGGGAAATGAGATAATGGTGGTAAATATACAGATTAAGTTTAAAAAAATCACACTTATGTGATAGTATTATTTTTCAGTGGTTGTAGGAGACAGATTGGAGTCAACCATAACATACAAAAGTGTAGCTCATATTTCTGAAAACAGTCTGATATTTCCTACAAAAACTTCTGAGGATAATCTGATATTTTCAATGATACTTTGGACTTGTGTGTTTCCTAATGGTCACTTGGAGAGGCATGGAGATCAAAGCTGTCTTCAGCACCTTCAACAAAATCAATACATATTCAAGATGCTCAAGATGCTAATGAGTATAAACTGAGACATACCAAGAGCATATACCTAATCACATCCATGTAGATACAAACACATAAAACACTTAAGTAGGACAGGAAAAAAAATAAATATTTGCATCTATCATAATTGTCCACCTCTTAATACCTAGTGAGATTATTTGCATCTACAAAATAAATGTACCTAATGACTTCATAGCAGCAGCTGAGACAATAGTCACTAACATATTGGACCTCTTAAGTCAAATTTAGAACATAGAAGCAGGTAGAAATGGTATGTTTTTCCATGGTTTAATTCACGATTCATTTACTGGAATGGACGAAATTTTGACATCATGGGCATCGCAATATGTTGGCAACCTTTAGTTAAATCATCCCAGAAACCTAAAAAAAAAAAAAAAAATAGCATGGAAACAATGGAATTTTTGTATGCACATTCTTGGCAGTGGCACATGTTTCTTCCACTCATTTCCAGTTTTAGAAAGCTTAATCTTATAATCAGTGCTAACTACAAGGCAGCTTGATAAATATAATTGAGTAGTATGCCCAGGATGAAAGAATATAACTGGCAGTCTCTGTTCCATTCACAAATGACATCTTGTGCAAATAAAATAATCTGAGAATACATTGACACTGAAAGGAAAATGAGGAATGGGGAGTCAGGCTAGCGAGAAATGAAAGGTGAAGATCAGGCAGAGATACACACAGTTTATTTGTCAGAGCTGACAAATAAATTCCATCTCTCCATAGATGGAGAGTGGCAACACAGGCTTAGGTTTAGAGACTTTCAAAGGGGTGACTCAATGGTTAGTGCTACATGGGTCCTATTGTGGGCAGTTAAGGGTGGGATTGGTATGAGGGAGTGGTGAGCCTTTCTCAGAAAGGCCTTTGGGTGGAAAGTGAAATTTTTTCTTCAGATGGCAGCTGTCACTTAAGATGGCCATATAGATCCTAGCAAGGACCTTACATTCCCGTCTTTTTTTGCTCGTTTTAGGGCCCCATAAGGGACAGGGTCATAGATCAACCTTCTGTAGCTTATTCTTGCTGAGAGGGGCCAGCATCTGGACCCTTGTTAGAGGTGCAGGGTGTCACTGAGGCAATGGTGATGGTCAGGTGGTGCTGGACAATGCTGACACTGGACAGCTCGACTTTTTTGAGGGGTTGAAGTCCTGTAACAGAAGCTGATTCATGGTTTGGTTAGAGATTTTTTGACTCTGGTTTTGAATGAATCTAATGATGTAGGGGGCAAACATTGGTAAAAGGCCTATGACAAGAAGAGAAGTCAGGAAAGAAGTGCTCACTAGTAAAGGGGGTTACTTAGCTGCCATCCTTCAGTTCCAATGACAGTGGGAAGCTTGGAGGCCTGAAGGAGATCAGAGATAAAGGGGCATTAGTAATTGAAGTTCCCTTGGTGGTAAGGAATCTCTGCTCCATTCAATAGCAATATGGGAGAGAAATATGTGGAAAACAGACTTAGAGTGAGTGTAGGCAATGAGGCAGGCTCCCTTTGCCCAAGTGAAGGCTTTGATGAGGGCAACTACATCAGCCTACTGATTGGATGTATTATTAGGGAAGGGAGCTGCTTCTACAACCAACCAAGGTTAGAGAGACTATAGCACACGTACCCAATGAACTCCCTCCTAAAGGAAGGAGAAGCCATCTGTGAACCATGTGTATATTGCCTGGAGCAAGGGGTCTTCCTGTATATGGGAGAAATGTGTAAGAAACTCCTCCAGAGTTTCAATGCATGAATGGGTAACAGGAGAAGAGGTGGAAGAGTCCTGAGAAGCAGGGAAGAGAGCAACACACTTTAAAGGTGAACACGTGTGGAAAGTGAGACTAGGATCTTCCACTAGAGAAACCTATAGAGTTAAAAGGCAACAGGGGGTGAGGAATGTAAACCCTTGTAGGTGAGCAGTTCCTTTAGGTGATGGGGAACCAGGATGGTGAGTGTGGCCTCAAAGGTGAGTTTCTTTGACTTGTTAATGAGTAGAGAGGCTGTGGCCAACATTGTTAGGTAAGGGTAAAGTTAATTTTTTTTTCCTTAGGCCTCCTATTGAGCCTACTGAGTCTGTCCTTTGTATTTCAATGTTAGCTTCAGTGTGCCCTTGGCCAGGAATATTATGTCTAGGACTTTACCATGTAGGTGAATTCTAGGTCCTTTGTATGTCTAGAAATAGGGTCTCTGGAGGAATCCAGAGTTTTAGTGGCAGGTAGAAGCTGAGGAGGGAAGCAAGAGAAGCAAAGGAAGGCTTTGAATGGAGAAAAGAGAAAGCCTGCACATAAGTGATTTTCTTCCATTTTTCTGAGCACTAGCAAAAGTTATGAAGATTTGAAGGTTGAATTGGTCAATAGACCTTTAGATCAGAGCCAAATGGAGTGGGGCTAAGTAGGGAAGAAAGTAGTCATGAATCAGGTGGGATTTGAGAGTTCCCCATTGTTGCGTGTGTGTGGGAGGCTCTTTGCTGAAGTTAAGTTTCCTTCTAGCAAAAATGTCATAGAATCCCTTACTCCTCCCCCTCCTCTCTGAAGGGCTCCAGCCGAAGAGTGTGCCAAATTCAATGGTTTTTTCAACCAATACCCTCAAGACTCAGTGTCTGGGACTAATAGAGGAAGTCACCTGCTACTTCCCTAGTCTTGGGCTTTGCCTGTAGAGAGTCTTGGTTGTCTGGCCAGGGCTTTCTTGCGCTCTGCTGAGCAGCTAAAAACCAAGAGCAAAGAGTGAACTTGCCAAGGGAAAGGTGAAAGGCGAGTGACTCATTTGAGATTCAAGCAAGAGATTTTATTGGGGGGCTGCCTAAAGGGGAAAAAAAGAAGAGGTATAGAGCAGAGAGAGGAGAGGACGAGGGCAGAGAGAAAGAGAGTAGAGAAAGAGAGGTGAGAGAAAGAGAAAGAGAGTAGAGGGAGAATAGAAGGAAGAAGAAGAGAGCAGAGTTTGAGGGCAGAGTGTGAGCTTGCAATCTTCATCTTAAGAAGGATTGCGTAGGTGGCATGGTAGGTGCCGATTGGCAGGGTGACTCAGGAACAGCAAGTGTTCACTGTGTCCTGCGGGGATTGGTCAAAAAACTTTTAAATTTGGCGCTCATAAACCTGGTGCTCTTTGGAGAGGAGAGGGCAGAGTAAGGGATTCTGTGATGTTCTTGCAAGATGGAAACTTCAGTGGGGAGTCTCCCACACACCCAACAGAATAGATGGGTGAGAACCTTGATGCTGCGCCAAGAACTAAGTTCTAGAGAGGAGAGTTGTACCCAAATGAGGCGGAGTGTGGGTGAAGAAAAATAGTGCTAGGTTAATGGGAGAAGGGTAATAGTCCTGGACCATCAGGCCAGGATTCCAAAGCAGCTCATATGCCCAGAGGGGAGAGCAAGACTAATGGGCGAACATGATCAAGGATGCTCTGCAAAATTTTTTGAGATGAATGTGAATGGGCTCATGGTGTGAAGCAATAGAAGAACTTGAAACATCCCAAATAAGTAGGGACCACCTCAGAAGTGGGTAATGGGAAGTCACTGGCACACAAAAAAGGGGATGGTCCTAAGAAAAGGGTGAGGATCAGGGGAGCTGCAGGTAAGTCTGGATGGAAGTATATATGAGGGGAGAAGGAAAGCATAGCTTTCAACTTTGTGAGGATGTCCCTACCCATAAGGGAACAGGTACTGTGGAATGACCAAAAGGCATGGGTGAAAACTAGACAGCAAAAGGCACAAAAAAAGCTAGATGTTTACAAGGGCTGGAGGGCTGGGTGTCTCTATGGACTTGGGGATAGTCAATGGTGCAGTGTCTCTTCTGATGACATTTAAGACAAGGTCCTGGAGGCTTCAAAGCTTAGGACATGTATGAGCCCAGTGACCCATCTGACCACATTTAAAACAGGGTCCAGGCAGTCCCAAGGGACTCTTCCATGGGCCAGTGAATACAGAGACAGATGCTAAGGTTGGATGGATGGCTTGAGCGAGCATCTGATAATTTTTATTTTTGCTTCCGGGCCGTCTCATCTCTTTTGTTATAAACATTAAAGGCGACTCTGAGAACCTCAGCTTGGGGAGTTAGGGACCCCTTCTTGAGGTACTTTCGTTTGGCCTTAATATTGGGGATACTATGGAAGAAAAAGTAGGTCATTAATACTTGTCTTCCATCTGGAGTCCTAGGGGCCAGATTAGTATTTTGAAATAAAGCTTTCACCAGGAGACCTAAAAATGCTAAAGTGTTTTCATTTATATCTTGAATGACTTCCTGGATATTTTAGAAATTGAAAGCCTTATGGGCTGCCTTTCTAAGTCCTGCCATGAGGCAAGTAATGAATTGGGTTTTTACTAGTTACTACTCCAAGCAAATTATAATTCCTATTAGGGTTTTAATCAGGTTTGGCTTCAGAGAGATCTCTTTGTACCTTATCAGCATAATTTCTAGCTTGCTTCAAAACTTGTGTGTGCTTTTTGGACAGGGGGGTGTTAGACAAGACATAAGGGCATTTGTGTGGTGGGACTTCAAGTTTAGGAACTTAGCCTTTTTTCTATCTGTGGAAGATCTAACAAAGAGAAAGATACATGGACACAGATTACACCATTGATCCCAGCCACCTTGATAGGGACACAGAGATAAGGGTGGGTCATCAGTAGCCTGTGAACATGGGGCAGGAGAAGAGAAGGACATAGGAGCCAAGGGGACAGTGCTGTGGCAGCTTCATTAGAAAGAAAGGGGATGTGAGAGCTAAGAGGACTTGTGTGGGAGATCAAGAGTTGCAGAGAGGGCTTAGAAGAGAGGAGAAGATCTGAACATATGATATCAGTTTCCATTTTCCAGTGTTCACAATAGTTGAAAAGATCCCTAATAATACTGAGATCTAGAGTCCTTTAAATGGCCATTAATAGTTGTTATCCAGAGAATATTGATACCAGGTGTTATTGCACAAATTGATAAGTTGGGGGGGTAGGTACAGGAAAAAAGACCCAGTAAGCCAGGAGGAAGCCTAGGGGATGAGAGGGAATGGATAAGGAGCCATGGTGAGCTTAAGCAGGTGAGGATAGAGGTGGGGTATCTCTCAGTCTCTAGTATCACCAAGTCCAGAAAAAAAGTTATGCTCAGGGGGTCAACATCCTTCTGAGTAAGCATTGGAGGCACTTGGGCACCTAGCCAGGACTACATAGAGGCAGAAGCCATAGAGGGCAGAAGTCCACTAGATTTTGGTCATGGTTTTTTTTTTAATGCAGATATCAGAGAGCAAACAAATGCAGATGGGTTCCCAAATGTGGGGGACACATACCCTTCAATATGTCCACATCCCTAACTCTACTGCATTTAAAGTGAACTTTGCATTGGCAGTGTGGCCTTAGACCTTAGGCCAGGCTATGATATCTGCTTTCTCCTCTTATCAAAGTTCCACAACTAATAAGCAATTGGGCATCCTAAAGGATGAACTCATTCTCAATTCAAAGCCAAAATACCTCCACCAGACCATAAAACTCTTGAAACATTCCTTATATTTTCTTCATACTTTAAAAATAATAATTATTTTTAAATATCAAGATTTATGATGCATGTACAAAAAATTCCAAACCATGTATTACATATTAAAACACAGACATAACCTTTTCATAAATGTGAGTCATCTCAGGGCTCCCATTCTAAGATCTAGAGAATCAGAGTTCAGTTAACATCATTGGCAAACACCAGCTAGAATTCATCTCAACCCCTCTTTAAGCATAAAATTGACGTGATATAATTTGGTTTCAAAAGAGTGTTTCAATTGCAGAAAAAGCTGTTCTAGAGGGATGAAATAGACCACCAAGTTCCATTTTCTATACACAGATGAACACAGGTTATAGAGGCATGTAGCAGAAAACTTTTTTATTTGAGGCATGGAGTAAAAGGAGGTCAAAAAGGACATATAATTCTTGGCAGTACCATGAATCATTGGAGAATTAGAATCTGGAATTTAGACAATGAAGAGGTGATGTACTTGGGCTGGTGAATGACAAGAATGCCCATGGTGACAAAGTTGTAAACTTCTGAAAGAAAATTGTTATAGTTGTCAGATAATGTTTAAGCAGAATCTACACAGTAACTTCCAAGATGTTTTGTAAGCTGTGGAGCCCAAAAACCTACTTATACTAATACCTTCCATTAAGCCATTACCAACTATCATCTAAAAACACCCCATTTAAGACATGAGAAAAGACAGACTTGTAGATATCAATGGCTTCTCAGCAGCATGTATCAGAACTGAGAATTATCCACAGACAGAACTGTATGAAATTCCTCCTAGAAGCTCCTTGAAGTCTGGTTTGCTCCTGCTAGGGACTATCAGTGTGGAGAAATATTTTTATTCCCCTCTTTAAAGAGAGAACCTAGATAAGACACCCTAGGAGGTCCCTTTGTATTAAGAGACAAAATTGTTTGTCCTTTGATGTTATGGAAAGTTTTCAGAACCTAAGCTATGTCAACACAGATTCCTCAAAGAAGCAAATGCTTGGAGAATACAAGTTACAAGAAAGCATATCACAGGGCCCAAATCTGAGTATAACTCAGGGAAGAAAAAAATCTAAATGGCTCAAAATCAACTGAAAGGTAACTCAAGCTTGTCAATTGGAAAATTGAAAAAAAAAATGGCACAAGGTGATTTTATTTGCCACAGGGAAAAAAGATTAACCAAAATATTATTTAATGTCAGCCAACACCCAGGGAATTGTGGCTGCAGAGAAATAGCTATCAGCAGAGACTTCTAGTGGCAATGAAACTTTAACAGCACTATGTGATATAATCTGACTATAACTTTAAAAATATTACATGTGCAAATCTTATTGCTCAGTATTCGTTTTGCCGGGAGCCTGTCTCAGAAGAAGAAGACTATTTTATGGTATGGGCTGCCTTGTGTCCCCTTCCTAAATCTCATATGTTGTTATTTTAGATACTCAGTACCTCAGACTATGACTCCATTTGAATGTAGGTTTCTTAAAAACAGGATTAATGTTAATCTAATTAATTTATGTGAGATCTAATCCAGTTAAGTTTTTCTTCTTATAAAAAGTAGAAATAAAGATAAGAGAAGCCCACGAAAATGACTCTCAAACATAGAGAAAGAAGAAAGCAATCTACATGCCAAAGATTGGGCCACAAAGAAATCATTCCAGCAAGCATTTTGATATATAGCCTCTAAAATTAGGACCAACAAATTTTTGTCCTTAAACCCCAATTTATGACTTTGTCTTATTACAGCCCATGATAGTGATGTAGCTTACTAGGGCACACATTTTTTATCTCTGAAAAATGGCTGAATAAAGGTGCAATTGAATTGCATCATTCTATCAGCATTATGCTCAACTGCTGCAAGAAATGGCATTTGTTGCTGGAATAGTATGAAAGCATGTGAGAACACAGCCTGTTACCTGGCGGGGCAATAGAGGTTAGTTTATCACATGGTAAATTTACAAAAATATATAGAATAGTTTGTGTAACCATCACTCTTTTTTTTGAAAATTCTTTCCTGGTATTGAAGTCTTATCAAAGAATTAAAAGTACAATAGAGTTGACTGCTACATTGGCTACCTGGAACAGGTTTGTAAAACAAAAATAATAGCAACAGTGAAGAAATATGCCTTATCCATTTAAATTGAAAACCATGCAAGAATATATTCTCTATTCTTTCTACAAGTATGTGATATGAAGATTTTCACCTTTTAGATTTCCAGAGGAGTAATAGAGTCTAGATTTCTGTGGGAATACAAATATAGGTCATTCAGAAGTAAAGGGTTAGGGATAGAGTTTAGAAAAGTTCCCAAACTTGGTAAATGTCCTGTGCCCATTCTGGATATTTCAACTTCCTATTTACAGAGTTTCTTCTGGAGACTCTTCTTACTTAAAAACAGAGATATCATTATTGGTTGTGTTGTGTTCTTGATCTTTCCCTCATTGAGGCAGATTTAATAAATAATCCCTGGTGATCTACTTGGAACTCTGCAGAAAAATTGACATGTGGGACAATCTTTAGTGCTGTCTATTCCAGCTGACTCAAGTTAAAAATTTTTAGTCCCACATCAGATATACATGAATGTGCACATAGATCTCCATCCAGTGATGACACCAGATTATGGAATGAGATCTTTGAATAAATATCCGAGTAGAAATACTATTATCCAATATTTACATATCCATCCTGACAGCCATGTCCAGTGGTACAAACGTAACAGCTATGTCACAATTTCAACATGGAATAACCTGTTCTAGTCATTCACTTCAGATTCTCTGGAAATTTTTGTGCTACAAACTTGGAAAGTTTGGAATCATCAGGAAAATATTTTGTTCTTTAAAGCATCTCCCTTCACATGAACCGGACAAGGTACTACCTCTAGAATGTGTATGACTGGTTACCAGAGTTCTAAGTTCTGTGAGGTTCTAATTCCAAGAAATTGAGGTCACCTCTTCAATTACTTGAACCTCATCTGAAGTAAGACCACCCCAAAGTGCCTTTCAGCCCCTTGGGATTTGTATTTTCAAAGTAGCCATACAATCAAAAGCACTATACTGGTTTAATGCAATTCCTATTAAAGTTTCAATGATGTTCTTTATAGAAATAAAAAATCAGTCATGATACTTATTTGGAAAAATCAGAGGCCCTAAAGAGCCAAAGCAAGTGGCAAAAGTCCAGAAGAAGGCATCATAATATTAGACCTTAAATTATACTATAGATAATTTAGTAACAAAAATGACATGGTATTGGTACAACAATTAACATGGAGACCAGTCAAACAGAATAGAAGAATAAAAATAAAAAATAAACCAAGGCCTAGGCTTGGCCTTCCATGTCACTGCCCTTCTTCATGATTGGAGTTTCTGCTTCCAGATGCAGTCACCCTTACCCTATGTGTAAACTTTATTTTCATGTTTTTAGTACATAAAATGCTGAAACTCTTACCACAGTTTGATAGGACAAGATTGTGTTGTGTTACTAGCACTAACATACTGCAAAGCACTACTGTGCTCCTATTGTCTTTTTCATGCATTTCTTTTCAATATATAAAAGTACTTTCCATGCCACAAAAGGGATGCTACCATGGGTTCCATTGATACATACCACAAATTTCTTAGGAAAGGAGCACCTTGGTTTGGAGATAAAATATTGTTAGTCGGAAATCAATCTGATTCCACACAACTGAGCTTTATAGCGAGGCTTAATGGATTAAATAAATTTGAAAAAAACAATTATCTCTAGCAAGCCAATCAGAATCACTTTGAATTTCTCAGCACAAACTCTAGAATGCAGGATGACTTGGAATGATGTATTATAAGAACTGAAAGAAAATAACTGTCTACAAAATTTGAGACATTCATCAAAGATATACTTCAATTTCAATGCAGAAATAAAATCCTTCAAAGATGAGCAGAAACTAAAAGAATATATGACTACTGAAGTGGCAATACAGAAGACAGTTAAAAAAAACTTCATATAGTCCAGAAAAATAAAACAAAGATCACAAATAAACAAATCCCACTTGAAGGTTAGCTAAGCAAATGATGACAAGCAAAACCAAGTTAAACATTAGAAATAAACAAAAATAGTAGAAAGTAATACATAATAAATCACTCACTATAAACCTTTCCCAATTAAAGACAAAAGCTGGCAGAATGGATTTAAAATGAACCAACAATATATTGTTTGCAAAAAATGCACACTATAGGCAGAGAGTCACAGGCTGAAATTAAATAATTAAAATTGATATACTGTATGAATGGAGGCTCAAAAGAGATAGGAGTAGCTACTGTAATATCTGACAAAGCAGACTTCAACCCCCAAATAATAAGAGACAAATGTTAATTCACACTGGTAAAGGGAACAATACAATAAGCAGATATAAAAATTAGAAATGCTTATACTTCAAATTTGGGTTCAACTATTTACATAAAAGTGAAACTACACAGATAGAAGTCTCAGATAGACCTCAGTACAATAAATTCAAGATTTCAACATATCTCTCTCACCATTAGATTGGTCATCTTGACATAAACTTTGTAAAGACTCTGTGGAAATGAAATATATAATAAATCCAATGGACTTAACAGAAATCTATAGAATTTTTTCTCCAATAAAACCTGAATGCACTTTCTTTTCAGTGGCTCCTGGAACCTTCACCAACATAGAACATATTTTATACAATAAACTAACTCTTAGGAAATACAAAACTGATATAATTCCTTGCATTTATTAGATTGCAATGGAATAAAATTAAAAATCAATGCAACAAAATCATACAAAAACTATATAAACAAGTGGATTCAATTTTTTTTCCTCAGGAAATTTCTCCTTTTTCCATTCAGACAAAGCTCTTCTTGTGACCCCTGCATTCCAAAAATTTTCCATCAACCTCTTATTCTAGCAAGGCGAGGCTTATTCCAAGTTACATAGAGTTAGCTAGAAGTAGACAAGAGAGTTTAAACTTACAGTTTGGGGCCACACTGCCTGAAATTCAGGTGAATTTTACATTTTCAAATTTATTTTCTTTCTGGCCTGGTCACAGCTTCACTCCAAAACATTAAGAGAGATCACTTAAAGATCTATAAGCACCCAGTGACATAAATCTCATCCCCTGAGCTGGTCTGTCTTCCACACTGACCTGGGCTCCCACAAATAACAAATGTACTATAACATGAACAATGGTTTCTCTGACATACTAGACAAACCTGTATTGGAAATTGTGAATAACGTATGGTTAGATTCTCAGATATTTACAGGTAAATTGGAACTGCCAGTATTTATTCCCTCACCATAGGCTCCTTCAAGAAACTGGTGTGACAAATAATAAACTTTTCTTAAAGGGTACCACTTATGGAAGTACTTCCTAATGTCCTCATTCTGCACCAGAAAACAGGACGACTTTTATGTTTCACAGAATACAAGATTCCAGGGTTATGTTCATTGCATTCAGCTACACTGTCTCTTTTTCTTTCCACAATGATATTTCTTTTTCATATATATTTTCAAACATTTCTTACCGAGATTTCTTTGAGTTTTCCTATACACACATATATATGTATATATGTATATATATTTAGTTGAATATGGACAGCAGGCTTTATTTTATTTGTTTATTTTTTATGTGGTGCTGAAGATTGTATTCAGTCCTTCACACATGCTTGGCAAGCACACTGTCACTGAGCTACAGCCCCAGCCCCTCCACAATAAAATTTATATTTCTTTTTTTTCATATTAAGGGTTGAACCCAGGGGCATTTATTCACTAAACCACATCACCAGCTGTTTTTTATATATATTTTTTAATGACAGGGTCTCACTGAGTTATGAAGAGCCTTGCTAAGTTGATGAGTTGGGCTTTGAATTTGTGATCCTCCTGCCTTAGCCTCTCAAGCTGCTAGAATTACAGGCATGTAATACTACACTCAGCTGGAGTTTCTATTTTGATAATTAATAAGTGTCTTGGCAATTTAAACATTTCTTACCGAGATTTCTTTGAGTTTCCCAAATCATACAAAATCACCAGGGTAAATTCTGTTGCAGAGTAGCCTGAAAGCCTGAAACTTTCCATTTTAAGAACATATAGTTCACTAAGATTTAGCAGAAAGAAATTTGGAAATGCAGTCCCCTATAAAATTATAGAAATGGGAGGCAAAAATTGACAGTGGCGAAAGTAACAGGTGTCCATTTTAGACTTTGAAGATAATCAGTGTGCTCTGCTGCTGCAGTTTATATTCAAATTAACATAGTTTATTTCCCTTTCTCCTTTCTCTCTCTTATCTCTAATATTGAGAGAAACAAGATTATTCTTTTTTTCATCATAGGCTGAGTTAAGCACACATGGCATAAAAATGAAGTAATTAAGATATTAGGGAAGGCACAAGAAACCCTAAGAAACAGCTCTCTCAACACTACAAGTAAATCAGCCTGACTTGCCACACCTGGAATTTAGACATCAAAAATCTCTTGAAAATTTCTCTGATCTTTTTGACTGTCAGAATCACAGCCTCTGAGACATGAGTCCCCTTTCTTCTTTTCAAGGAAAGCAATAATATTTTTTTTTCATTTTCTCAAAGTTGTGTTCTCATTTTTACATTGGCATTATGGACAAAGACTGAGATATTGGTAATAGGGTCCCATGTCACTACATGCTCTGGCTCCCCCTAATTCAACATAATTGCATTTAAAATACCCTTTCTTAGACAGATTTAGATTTAATGATCTCTCTGGGGAACCCAGAGCCACATGACAGCTTTTATCTGCAGCAAAAACAGAGGAAAATTGATAAATCTGACATAAATGTATCACAAAGAAGTAATAAAACACCAGTATTAAAATGATCAGTTGTACTGTGGCTGAAATAACTCCAGACAGAAACAGGGAGGAGAATTTTCCAGGGGGAGAGCTGCTTTTTTCAGAGGAGGGGTGATCTGACCCTCGGGTAAATATGATTCAAAGTGCACAGGCTCAGAGCTTTTTTCCCTCCAGGCTTTCCATCCAGAATCCCAAATTTCTGAGAGCTTTTCTGGCCCACTATTTGGGTATTGAAAACACCCCCATTAAGCTTAAAAAAAGGGACTAAATAAATTGGTCAAACTGTGGATGAATGTCTCCAATAAGAGAATGTCTCTTCTTCAAATGCTGAATAAATAAGGAAAGGTCAAGTAAGTTTTACCCAAGGAGCAGGGGACAATCCAAATAAAAATTTGTCATTTGTAGGCAGTCTGAGGCCATTCATAATAGGAATAGGGAGAAAGAAATTCCTGGATATAACTATATTCCAGGGAGTTGGTTTCCTTGGTCATGGGAAATTTTCAGGATTCTGAGTTAATATTTGTAGATAAAGTCCTAGACTTTTACAATGCTTAGGGTTCATCTGCCCCAATGATGAGACTATGGAAATTCTCGTTCATGACCCCAGGTTTCTGGTATGATATGTAGTATGAATTTGCAAATCCCTATACCATGTCTCGTGTCCAAAATAAACACAATACTACTTCTTGAACAATTCTGGGTGACTGGAATTAACCTCCCTTGTGAAACATAGAAAAATTAGGAAGAGATCAGATGTTCAAATCACAGAAGCTGAATGCTGAGGCAAGTTCCTTGCCATGTGGCTAATGCTATGAGCAGAGCGGCAATCCATACTTCATGATTTATCCCATCAGTAAAAAATACAGAGGGAAAGGTCCTCGTATATGCCACCTGAGGCTCTTTGTGACACAAAAAAGGAGTATAATATTACTGAAAGAAATTTTCTCTCATGTTATGAATATGTCTGGACCCACATTTAATCTGGGAGTGGAATTTTGCATGTATGAATACCTGGCCCAGATCTGGAAAAATGTCAGAAACATCTTGGGCCCTTTGTTGCCACACAAAAACCTTCTATGAATCTGCTTCTAGCTAAAGTAATGAGAATAATTTACCACAGCTAGTGAGGCAGTTAAGACACCAAAGGACATTCCCTGGTCTTGATGCAAAGATAATTGAGAGGAAGCTAGTTTAAACATTTCTAAAATGATGCAGAGGACACTCAGGATAAAAATTTGTGTAATTAATGAAGTCTAAGGGTCTTCCTGACATCACAGTGAGCAATATATTTTAGTAAGGATTAAATACTTTCTGGTTTGGGGCAAGAATTGTCCCCAGAATGGGCTAGGATATACAATTCACATTCTCATTTTGGAAGACAAAGAAAAGCCTGAGATAAAGTTTAACCATAAAGGAGAGGGCAATCACAATGTAAATTTTTCAATTATAGGTACCCTTACACCATTCCTGATAAGGGGAAACAAAGCTGGGAGTGTAGCTCAGTGTTAGAGTGCTTAACTGTATGCATGAGGTTATGGGTTTTATTCTAAGAATCACAATAAAAGAAAAACAAAAAGAACTAATGGGAGAAATTTGTGGAAAAATGAATACTATATATCTCAGGCAGTAAGTTTGCCTTGTCTATAGTCATTTTTTCAGGATTTCCAGAGTACATGCATGGATATCTGCACAATGGCCATCCATGGTCTTATTCCTTTTATTCCTTAGTGTTCATGAGACTCCACATTGGGTCATGAGGATTATTCTTGGCTGGTCAGATTGAGGAATAGATGGATTGTTCAGAGCTGGCTGGTAGGGCCCTAATGAAACTATGTATGTGGGAACTTCTGGGGTAGGCAGAATAAGCAGAAGTAAAGTTTTAACTTATCATAGGGGAGGCTAACAAAATAAAAGTGCCAGTGTCAGAAACGCTTTTTTTCATTTTTTTCAACACTGTGATAAAAAGACCTGAGAAGAACAACATAAAGTATAAAAAGTTTGCTTGGAGCCAATGAATTCAGACTTAGTCATGTTTGATTTCATGGCTCTGGGCTCTAGGTGAGGCAGAATATAATGGTAGAATATAATGGTGGAGGAGAACAGCTCAGGAAATGTCCACAAGGAATAAGAAAAAGAGATTTCCTCATCAGAAACAAAATATAAATCCCATAGTCATGCCTGCAGTGACTTACCTTTTCCAGCCAGTTTCTTACAGTTAACACCCAGTTGATAGATAAGGGTATTTAAGTACTCATTTGGTTACATTTGACCATTCCCAGGTTGTCTCACACATGAGCTTTTGGGGGACACCCAACATTTAAACCATAACATGCTTCCCTTGGTCCCCAACACCTCATCCTCATCTCACAATGCAATATATATTTAGTGCATTTCCAAGAGTCTCCATGATTTTACCATATCAAGAATTACCAAAATGTACAGTCCAAAGTCTCCTGAAAGAAGGCAAACTCTCAGCTCCATAAAAAAGGCAAATTGCATATATTCAATATATAATGGCACAGAGTAAATATTTCAGTGTCACAAAGGAGACTTCTTTCTATAGAGAAAGATGGGAGCAGAAGAACACTAAAACCCAGCTGGGTAAGCAAGTCTGTATCTCCATATCCAGCATCTGTGGCATATGTCATTGTGATGTTTCCTCCAAAGTGCTCCTGTAGCTCCACTCCTGTGGCCTTGCTGGTAGCAGCCCACATGACCTCAGTCTAGTCTTGTTTCTACTCAATTACTGTAGCTTTCCTAGGCAGATGTCCCTCTTTACTGGCATCTCCTAATCTCAGGTTTCTTTGCTTGAATCTTGGCTTCCTTTGTATATCTATCTTTTCATATCTTCAGGCATCACCATATCAGGGCAGCCAAACAGAATTCTGATTCTTTCATTTTGCTTGGCCTCCCAAGCCTTCTTTTCAAATTTCATTGCCTGTCTTGATGACTCCCAATCCACAGCCCCATGCATTCCCTTAGAACCATCTCTATGAGGTTGACACCAAATTCTACCACCATTTTGAGCACTAGGCAAGGCTACTGAGATCCCTGTGGCAGCTCTTGCTGAGTGCCTGGACAGTTGAGTATCATTTAAAAACTTCTTAACCTGCCTCAGTATGCAAGCAGGCATACCTATTACCTCTTCTTAAAGAAATTTTTACCTTTACAACCTTAAGCCTGAGATGGGTGTTGTCTTAGTAATTTCTGAGAAGCCCTCAAGTCACATCTTCCATTGTTTCTGGGTAAAATCTGTAGCATTTCTTTGGAGACTACAGTGTTTCTTTAATAACACAAATTTAGTCAGACTTTAATGGCCAAACTCCAAGGTTTTCAAATCTTTCTGCTTTGCTTTCTGCTCCTGATTAACACAGTAAACTTGATTAAAAGTGGCCAGCAATAACCATACCACCCACTAAATGCTGTACATATTTGAAATTACATCCATCAGATTAATTAGTACATCACTTTTAAATATAGCCTGGCAAAAAGATGCAGCACAGAAGCAAAATATAGCCAACTTTCTAACCAGAAATTTCATGAATGGCCCCTAGTCCAATTTCCAATTGACTCCTCTTCCTCTGAAACCTTGTGAGCTCAGTCTTTATTGTTCAGCATTCTATTGACATTCCAGTTTTGGAGCTCTCCCCAAAGTCACCCATTAAGATCTACTTACAACTTTCTGAAACTTTTCTAGCTCGCATATCTCTGAAGTTTTCAAATTTTTTCCCAAAACAAAACATCTCTAAAGGCTTTTGAATACATGATCAGGTTCTTCACAGACATAATCTTATTTCTCAGTAAAAATTTCCACTTTAGTCAGTGTTTTCAATGCTGTAACCAAAAGATCTGACAAGAACAATGTAGAGGACATGTTTATTTGGGGATTCATGCTTTCAGGGGTATCAGTCCATAGATGGCTGACTCAATAATTCTGGAGCTCCAGGAGAGGCAGAATATCATGGTGGAATCCCATATCAGAGGAAATATTCTCAGGCCATGATCACCAGAAAACAGAGAGAGGTCTGTGCAGGAGACAAAATGTAAATCCTTAGACACACTTCCCAATGACCCACATTCTCCAGCCACGTCCTATGTTCCTACAGTCATCACCCAATTAATTCATATTAGTGGACTAATCCATAATTGTGTTAAAGCTCTAATAATCTAATTATCTAACCTCTAAATATTTTTGCATCAATTAAATGTCCTGAGTAAACTGTATGACCTAGTAGCCATGATAACCTGAATAGCCTCTATGACCTGCAAAGGCTTTATGGTCTGAGAAGACTCTGCCCTGCTTAGTCCCTAGGATCTGTGTAGTCTCTATGACAGCCTCTATATCCTGACACATTTCTATGGCTTGGGTAGTCTAAATGACCTAATAGTTTAAAAGGTTTTTGTAGGCTCTAGACCCTGAGAAGCCTCTATGGTCTGTTCTGCTTCCAAGAACCACCTTAATGACTTGGAGATCCTAAACAATATAGTAGCCTCTATGACTTAACAGCCACTATGACTTGAATTGCCTCTGTGACTGAGTAGCCTCAATGAACTGTTAAGCCTTTGTGACCTGAATATCCTTTATGGCCTGAGTAATCTTAATGTTCTGAGAGTCTTTGACACCTTTAGCTATTATCCAAGTAGCCTCTATGTCTTGAGTAGATTCTATAGCCTGTGTTGTATCTATGATCTGCTTCAGCTCTATGAGTTGCTTAGGTTCTATGACCTATAAAGCCTCTAAGGCCTGAGTATGACTGGAGTAGTCTCTATTGCCTCTGAGTCCTCAATGGATATAGCTCTATGGAACTGAGAATCTTCTATTGCTAGCCTAAGTTTTAGGACATGCATAATCCCAATGACCTGAGAAACTCCTTTAATCAGTGTCATCTCTATGCCTGAGAAGCTTCTACATCCTGTATAGCCTCTATGACCTCTGTTGTACCTATGACCTAGATTGCCTAAATGACCTGAAGAGACTACATAACCTCAGTAACCATTATGATCTTTGTACCCACTAAGACCTACATATCCTCTATGATCTTATAATGTGTGTAGCCCACATGACCTTCCTGGCCTGTATGGCCTTATTAGACTTCATTCACTTAATAGCCCCTATGATCTTTGTACCTTGCATGTCCTTCAACAACTCTGTTATCTAAAAAGCCTCTAACATCTGAAGAGCCTCTATGATAAGCATAACCTCTATGCCATTGTGCAGCCTCTAAGATTTGTGTAAGCTTTATGTCCTGTATGGCCTTAAAGACCTGAATAGACCTGTGTAAGATCTACAAGCTAAGAAAACTAAGGCTTGTGTAGTCTTTATCATATAGATTATTTTTCCTGCATTTATTCTGTGAACTTCATAGACTTTATGGCCTACATAGCTTGCTCTTTAATGTGAGATCCTCTATATTTATGATGCCTCCATGGCCTATGTAGTCTTTATGATCTGAGTAACTTCTATGACCCATGAAACTTCAATGACATGCATAGCTCCTATTGTGAAGCTCCTATCATCTGTGTAACCTCTATTATGTTCATAGCCACTATGGACAGTATAGGCTCTCTGACTAAGTAATATCTATGACCTGCTTATCTTGTATGACCTGGATAGCATCTGTGTCCAGTGTAATTCTATGACCTATGTTGCCTTTATGGTTTCAGTGGCCTAAATGACCTCTTTAGCCTCTATGATCTCAGTAGCTACTTAGATATTTGTTGCTTCAATGACCAAGAAAATACCTTGGCCAGCATTTCCACTATTACCTGTGTAGCCTAAAGAATCTTAGTAACCCTGATCACCTTTGTTTCCTCTATTTTTGTATAGCTTGGATGATCTGCATAGTTTCTGTGTCCTGAGTATCCTGTATAACTGTATATCCTTTATGTCTTGAGTGGTCTAACACAACTGAGTAAAACCTGTGATCTTCTCTCTCAAGGGACCACTTAATCTCAATTTCCAGAATGGCCTCTATGACTTGTGTAGCTTTTAGGATGTACCCATATCTGTGGCCTGAATACTACTTTCATACATCCTATAAACTAAATCTCTCAAATATTTTGCATATCTTCTGTGCCCTAAGTAGACTCTACTACCTGTGTAGCCTCTATTGCCCAAATAGACACTGTGACTTGTATATTCCATGATCTTTGTAGACTCTATGATCTGAGTAGCCCCTGTGACCTGAATATATCTTATGGCCTGAGTATCATCTATTACAGGGCAGCATCTATGACCTGTGTAGACTGTAAACTAAGTGGTCTCTGTCACAAGCATAAAGTTTCTAAGACTCTTTAAAGTTCTATAGCTTTGTAGGCTCTAAGGCCTGTGTAGCCTCTATGGCCTATGTAGCCTATATGACTTGAGTAGCTTCTATGACCTACAAAGAGTTTTCAGCCTGAGTAGCCCCTATGATCCAAGTAACCTCTTGCAACTGATGAGTCTTTAAGAATAGCATAAGTTCTATGACCTGCATAGCATATATGGCTTGCACAACCTCTATTTCTGGTATATCTGTCAGGTCTCAGTAGCCTCTGTGGCCTGCCTAACATTTATGACCTGCATATCTTCCATGTTTTGCATATACTCTATGACTTAAGTAGTCTATATAGCCTGAGTTGCTCCTATGAATTATGTAGCAGCTACGGCCTGAGAAGCCTCTTATGCCTGTGTACTCTCTATATGCTTAGTACATTGTAAAAACTGAGTGGCCCCTATGACCAGCATAATCACTATAACCTCATAATCCCCAAGATTTTTTATTCCCTGTATGGTTGTGTAGCATCTATGACCAGTACAATATCTAGGACCTATATTTCTTCCATTTCCTGCATAGCCTTCATGGCCTTGGCAGCTATATGACTTATATCACCTTGGGTTTGAATAGCCTCTATGACCTGCATAGCATCTGTGAATTCTGGCATTTCTATGGCACAAGTAAGCTCTATGGTCTGAGTCACCTTTATGATCTAAGAACACTCTTTGGCCTTTGTGGCCTTTATAACCTGATTTGCTTCTATGAACTACATAAATTCTAACAACTGAGTAACAACTAATCCTGCTTAGCCTTTGTGACATAGTAGCCTCTGTATGATCAGGCTAGCCTGTAGTACCTGCAGTATCTTTATGGCTTGAAACTTAACTTAATTGACCTGCATAATCTCTACGTTCTTAGTGACCTAAATGACCTTAGCAGCTCCTATTAACTTTATAGCCTCTATGACATTTGTACACTCTATAGACTGTGTACCCTCTACAGGCTGAGTAACTTCTATGACCTTAATATTCTTTTGGACCTGAGTGGCCTCTATGGGCTATGCAAGGGGGAGACTTTATGACCAAAGTAAAATCTATGTACTGAGTGTCCTCTGTCTTCTGAGTAGCCTCTCTGACCTACGTAGCCTTTATCACCTGAGTATGACTACTATAGACTCTGTAACCTATGTAGCCTTTATGGCCTGAGTAGATGAAGTAACCTCTGTAGCCTCTGTGCCCTTATTAGCCTAAATGACCTTAGTAGCCACAATGACCTGACAATCCTTTATGACTTGTGGTGCCCTATTCCTGCATAGTCTCTATGACCTGAATAGTCCTTATGGACTATGTAGCCTTTATAGCTTAAATAGCCTCTATTAACTGCATAGATTCTCTGACCTACAGACCCTCTATGACCTGAGTAGTTCCTATGACTTGTGTAGCATATTTTACTTTAGTAGCCCCGATTGTTTTTGTATCATCTATGTCATGAATAGACTCTTTGAACTAAGTAGCTTCCATGACTTTTGCAGTCTATAAGGCCTAAATAGACTTATGAATATTCTACGTTATTTTAAGACTTCATAGATTACTCCATAACCTCAGAAGTTCTATGAGCTTTATAGCCTCTCTTGATTTGTGGAGCCCCAATGGCCTATGTAGGCTCTTTAGTCTAAGAAGTTTCTATGACCAGGGTAATCTCATTGACAGACATAGCTTCTCTGATGGGTAAAGTCCTTATTGCCTGCATATTCTTCACAATCTGCATAGCCACAATGGCCAAAGTAACCTCTATGACCTATATAACATCTATGAAATATGTGTCTTCCATGGCCTGCATAGGTCCTATGACCTGTGTAACTTCTATGATATGTATACCTCTAGGACCTGCTTAGCCTCTTTGTCTTCTGTGGTCTGTATGGCCTTAGAGCTAGGCCATAGATTCTATGGCCTGAATAGACTAAGGATCTTGCCTGTATGATCTACTTAGCTTATATGCTCTGAGTAGTTTCTATGACCTGGGTGGCCTCCATGACCTTTTTAACACCCACAACCTGCCTGTCTGCAATGACTTGCATAGCCTCTATGCCTGAGTAACCTGTAAGACATGAATAGTCCATAAGGCCTGCTTATAATCTATGGCCTTATTAGCCTTTATAGACTCCACAGCCTCTATGAACCTCATAGGCTTTATTGTCTAAATAGTTAAATTATCTCGGTAGCCACTTTGATCTTCAAAGGCTTTATGCTCTGAGTAACTTCAGCAAACTGTGTGGCCTCTATGACCTTAGTAATATAGTATAGTAATATAATATAGTATATATATGTATAGTTCTATGACCTGCATATTTTCTATAGCCTGGTTGCCTATTATGACCTTGGTGTATGCTATGACCTCTGTATCCTATATGAACTGAGTAGTCTAATTGACCTATTTAGCTTCTATGACCTAAGTAAACTAAATGACCTTAGTATATTTTATGACCTCAGTAGCCTCTGTTACCCACATAGGCTATGAGCTTGAGTAGCCTCTATGAACAGTGCAGCCTTTATGACCTATGTAGCCTTTATGGTTTGAGTAGCTTAAATGACAAGTAGTTTCTATGACCTTTGTGGCCCATATGACCTTAGCCCTTATTACCTGATGAGCCTCTATAAACTATACAAACTGTGGTGTAGAAGCCTCTGTGTCTTCTGTATTTCTATGAGCTTAGTAGACTATGACCTCTGTATCGTCTTTGGCTTGGGTACTCTTTTTAACCTATGGAAGATCTTTATGACTAGAAGAGACTTTATGGCCTGTGTAGCTTCTATGATATAAATCACCTCTATTGACTGTGTTCCTTCTGTTACCTGAATAGTCTCTATGACTACAGTATGACCTGCATAGAATCTAGCTTCTCTCTATGGCCTGCAAAGCCTCTATGACCTCTATAGTCCTTATAACCTGTGTAGCCTAAATGGCATCAATAATCTCTGTGACAACAGAATCCACTATGATCTGTGTATTCTCTATAGCCTGAATCGCCACTATGAACTGCATAGACTCTATAAACTATATAGCCTCTATGGCCGGAGTATTCTCCTTGGCAGAATAGCCTGCATAGTCTCTATTACCTGCATAACCTCTTTTGCTTTATTAGCCTTGAGAACCTACATAGCCTCTTTGGTTTAAAAAAATCTTACATCCTAAGCACTCTCTATGACTATAGTAGCCTTTATAACCTTCATAGCCTCTGTGATTACTAATGTCTCTGTGGCCAAAGTGGGCTCTATGCCCATGAACAGCCTTTGCAGCCTGAGTACCATCTTTGGACTATATTACCTCTATGACCTGAGTTGCCTCTATAAACTGTGTAACCTCTATAAGCTGCTTCTTATATACCAACTGAGTAGCATCTATGACCTGTGTATCCTCTGTGACATAGTAGCTTCTAACCAGCATCCCCTCTATGACCTGTGCAGTCATTATGGCCTGAACAACATAAATGACCCATATAGCATTATGACCTTAATAGTCCAAGTGATTTTTGTAGCTATATGAGCTTTGTAGTGCTAATGATCTGCATAGCCTTTATGATTTCTAGCCTCTAGACCTATGTATCATCTTTGACTTGAGCACACCCTTTATGACCCAAGTACCTACTTAACCTTCATATGCTCTATGATATCTGCAGCCTTTGTGACCTAACTAAACTCTATGGCCTTAGTAGCCTTTGTGATTTGAGTAGCTTCACTGGCCTGCAATATGTCTATGACCTGAGTAGACTCTAGGATATGCATAGCCTATATTGCATTGATTATATTTAATTATCAATATTTAGTACTTTTGAAGGCATTGTCCAGTTCTTATGTTTTCTTTGTTTATTCTTTGCCTCATTCACATCCAAATTTTTTCTTCCCTGCTATTACTTAACCTAATTTGTTCTATTGCAGAACCTTCAAATATGATTTCAAATCTTTAAACTTACAACATCTCTTTAGGGTTTCACCTAGCATCATAAGAGTCAAGAATTCAGGATTCCCTCTGTAATCTGAAATCTCCTTTTCAAATTGCAGGTCCACATTGTCCCTAAGAATCATTACTTTCCTGCTCTAGGAGAAACACTTATGTAGTTTTTAGGCAAGAATGTATCAACTGACAGAATTGGATAAAACTTTGCTGGGGGAAGAAAATCACTGAATATAGCTCTAGATTGCCAGAAGCAAATGTAACAGAAAAAAAGACTCAGGAAGAAGAAACCATCTAGAGGTCCAGGAAGAAGTAAGTGTCTAAAGCTACATTGGCAATAATAGTCACAGAGCTCCCTGCATCTGCAAAGACTATTCCTGAAGTTTGGAATCTGTCAAACTTGTGTGCAGAATATTCATGCAAAAAAAAATAAAGAAAAGAAAAGAAAAGAAAGAAAGAAAGAAAGAAAGAAAGAAAGAAAGAAAGAAAGAAAGAAAGAAAAGAAAAGAAAGCCCTTTGATATAAAGCAAGAATGCCAAACCAAGAGTACATGGAAAGGACTTAGGTTGAAATTTCAAACCAGGACACCAATTCCAAGTACAAATACAAACATATATGTCAATCCAAGGGACTAAACTTTTATACCTGGACTTAAAAACTTAGGAAACTACCATCTCATGTGTTGACTCAAAACCAAGCTCATTCATTCTCTTATATGCTACAGGATATAATGTTTCTGATACAAATTGAAGTAATCCATCACTTTTCTTCTTAGTCAAATAGATGCTATAATTATACTACTTGTTGAATCCACTTTCTTCCCAGAGTTATATATTAGAAGACCTTAGCACAATCTAGCATAAGAAAATTGTGTGCCATGTATTCATTACAATTACTTTAAGTAATTGTTCTTTTTGTTATTCTACTGGAGCAAAAATTATGCAACATTTTGACTCTACGGACCTGAAGCATTGAGCACTGATCCACTTTTGTAATTTTAATTACTATACTCCTCTTACTTCACCTTTCTATTGTCCAATTTTCTGTGCTACCCATTGTGCTGTGAGCCTTTTTTCAGTATGAAAGCTCTCACAGGCCTGTGGTTAGTAAAAAGATATTACTTTTAACCTACATTATGACCACAGCATATTATTTTTGCTACTTCAGACACAAAATGAATTCATTCTCCAATGTGTACACTCAGGCTTACCTTAAGAAACATAATGGCAGACCACATTAAAAGGAGAAAAGCAGTCCTGGGATCCATTAGCTGGGTGCTACTCGTCTATGCTCAAATGTGTGGAAAGGAGCTAGGCCTTGTTGATCTCCTACTGAATAATTTCACAGAAAATCAACTTCAGACAAGATCCTTTGTACCAATAGTGAATCGAATGAATACAAGATCACTCTACAATCAATTGTGAACATAGCCAAAATCCTGAGTATTGTCCTGATCACAAAAAAATGACCAAATATTCCCTACTTTGGCTATTACCAATGATTGCTGCTGCTTCTTGAAAATTCTTTACCAGGGCTGGGGTTGTGTCTTAGTTGCAGAGCACTTGCCTAGCATGTGTGAGACACTGGGTTCAATTCTTGGCACCATATATAAATGAATAAATGCTCATTGACAACTAAAAATATATTTTTTAAAAAATCCTTTACCAGTTGTAGCCTGTCCTTGTGATACCGCAAGTTACTAGTGACAAGTTCTGCTTCCTCACATGTTGAAGTTTGAACAATAGAGAAGCACATCATGTTGGGTGTGAAGGAGACTCTCTGCAGAAGTTAAGTCTCCAAAGAACATTATGGAATCCCTTACAACTTCCCCTCCTCTCTGAAGGGTACCAAGCTGAGAAGCATGCAATTCAAAGGTTTTTCTTGACCAATACCCTCTGGACAGAGTGTTTGCTCTCTTTTTCTGAGTCATCCTGTCAATGTGTGTCACCCACCACATCGCCTATGAAACCGTTTATAAGCAAAAGCTTGAAAGTTCACACTGTCTACCCTCTTCCTCTTCCTCTCAGCTCTCTTCCTCTTCTTTCCCTCTTCTACTCTCTTTCTCTCTGCTCTTGTAATGCCAGATTTATGGGACCCCAAAAGACCTCCAGAAGCCAAATCCAATGCAATCACACAAGAGTCTTTATTGCAAGCTCGAGATTGGACTTACAACCATTTCTGAAGCAGCTGTATGGAGAAATGACCCACTGTCCATTGTTCAGTGAACTTTTATAGGTTTTGAGGGGGATACTCTATGCATCACAACATCACACAAAAGATTACTTACTCTGGGCCACCAGTCAAATCTGTTGCAACTTATCATTACCCATGAGGGTGCCATTGTAGTGGCCCTGGGTAGGCATAAGGAGATGAAGTGGGCAAATCCAGAAGCAGGAAGAGAGAGAAAGGACAGCCTGAGGCACAGGGCTATTTCTCAGTTCTTACTATGCTCTGAGTTCTATCCCAAAGCCAACACAATCCCCCTCCTTCCCCATCAGGTTATTCTAGTTCCTTATTTCTCTTTCTTCTCTCCCTAGCACCTCTTTGACAGCCATATCCTTTGAAATTCCCAGGTACACTTGTGATACTCACCAGTCCAGCTAGGGGTGTATTCAGATTTTGTGGAGGAAGACAGTCATGTAATTGGGGGAGGGTTAGAGAAATCTATTTAAGAAAGACTGGAAAACATTAAGTTTGCAAGTTACAAAAACACATGGCTAGGGGCTTTCTGAGAACCCTGATAAGAGAACTAACTAACTATTAGAATGATTATTTTTATAAGAAACTTTCCTCCTACTGCATTCTCCAACTGTTGAACTACCTGAATGTTCATTTTCCATCCATGGTCAGAGCCCTTCACGCTTGAATTGGGGGGATAAAAGAAATGACGGAGAGAAAGAAGACAACTACTTTAAGGTCTCTCAGAACTTTGTTTCAGTTGGAAACTGTCATCAGTCTGAGCAACAGTAAACCCACTTAGAAAATCCACATTTCTGGTGGGCTCTTCACCTGCTTCACACAGCCTCTGGCCTCTCGGTGCTTTGACGTTAGCTGTCCACTAGGTGGCATCGGAAGGTCGCACATCACGGACAGCTTTTTGGGGTAAAGCGCTATGGATGGCTAAAAGAGTCCTTTCTCTTTTCTTTTAGCTATTGAAGGGCGCTGCTGAAGTCTCCTTGGGCCCCTGTGGAAAGAAAAACCCATTGCACCAGGCATCAGAGTAGGCGACAGGTAAACTGAGGCAAAGGAAACTGGAGAACACAGCTTAAAGAGCTGCTCTTAGGAAAAAGGAAGGTGCAGAGGCAAAGCCTGTGCTGCTGCCCAGGCTTACACCTAAGACCTAGGGCCCTGAGCTGTCAGCACAGGCACCCACCCTGAGCACAGTCCCTTCTTCTCCTGGGGCCCTGTATCCAAAAGGCGAAAGCTGGGTTTCATCTTCTCTGGGATGGTACACCTGTCGTTGTGGTATGCCTCCCCAGTCACCCTAGGCCTTCTGTTTTATTACTAGGGCCTCCTACCTATTATTCAACACCACCTGTACTGCCAGCCACGTGTGCAGGAGGAGCCTCTCCCACCTGGTCACAGTAAGTAGGCCAGAGGGAGTGAACTCCACCAGGTTCCCAGATACCAATCACAGTCTTTCAGCTGAACACACCTAGAAGGCATGGAATCTGTGGAAGCCTTTGGATTCACCCTTTGGAAACCAGCAGAGAGAAGGTTTCACCTGAAAAACAAGGTGACAGCATCATCACCATTGGGGGCAAGAAGTAGATGCCAGGGTGCTTCTCTCCAGCATATGCAGGCATAACGCAGAGCTCGAGTCGCTTGTATACGAGCAAGTGGTAAATCTATATAATAACACAACCCTGTAGGCTACTGTGCTAGCATTACGTTTTTCACTGAATCATAACTGAATGTAGGAATTTCATTGCATATGCTGTCATTTAACCCTAACTTGGAAGAAATCTGTAATCCTAGTGTATCAAATGAGAAAATGTGTTCACAGTAGTTAATTAAAATTTACCCAAAATATTACAACTCTAACCCCAACCAATGACTTAAGTTTTTAACTTTCTGGGGATTTGGGGTTGTTTGTTGTTCTTCTTTAGCTCCCCAAATGATTCTGATCTTAGGAAGGGCTGAGAACACTGCTTCAAGAAAATGTAGTGAGTTCTAACTCTTTACTCCCACCATGTTTCCCAACTTTCCATTTTTCTACCATTGTTTTCTGTGTTCCTTTTCCTAAAAGCTCCTACAACTCTCCAACAAGGTTAGATTCTCTTCCTATGTTCTCAAACCATCTAGGTTGCAGACAAGCCTGGAGCCAATACAACAGCAGTTCCTGACTGCCTCCCCATTCCAGCCCCACACACCCTCAATAGGCTTAATTAAGTTCCCCCCACTCCAATACACACACACTGTTAGGATGGCCAAGGACTGGGAGAATGGTGCTGATCACAGTTCCAAACTTGCTCTTGCATCTCAGCTCATTCCCCTCTCTGCTCTTTAATAAAGAATAAAAAGCTGCTGCAGCTGAGTTCCATAACTAGGACCCTGCCCTAATGATCTCATTTAACTCCAGTGCTTCACTTAATTCCCAGCTTCCTCCCATACCTTGATTTATGTGATAGAAATGAGATAATGAATGGGGAGCCAGGTAGGGTAATATATAACAAGAGCCTGATGATATAACATCATCCTCTGATGCCAATGCAGCCACCAGAAAAAAGGATTGGAAAGGGGATCCTTATCCATTATAGAAAATAAAAATTTCAAGGGATGGTGGTAGGTTAGAGAGTTAGCAGCCTGAGGGCAGAACTCTATGTATGGAGTGTTCCACTTATTCTTAGTAATTATCACAGTGCTTTTAAATGTTTTGTTAGTGTATATGAATGGCTGAATACAGACAATTCTGATAAGAGAGCTAAGTGTCTAATCTCTGCCCCTCAGCTATTTGAAATGTACATGGTAGACAATCCATGCTTAGCACTTTGGTTTTGGTTTGTTTGTGAGTTAGAGAAATTCCTTAGTCTGAAGTGAAAGTAACAGATGTGAATTATGTAAAAAAAATTCATATAGATGGGCACAGTGGCACACAGGCCTGTAATCCCAGCTGCTGGAAAGAGTGAAGCAGGAGGATGGCCAGTTTTAGGTCAGCCTGGGAAACATAGGCCTTGTCTCAATATTAAAAGGGAGAGGGGACAAGATGTGTAGCTCAGTGGTAGAGCATCACATTCCCCATTAGGACAAGTACCAAAACAAACAAACAAACAACAACCTGACACTCATTCATATTATTATTTTTTATTATTTTCACTCAAAGATCTATCTGCCTCCAGTTGGCTGAGCCCTAGAGGCTGGAAGAAGCCCGCCCTAGGTCACAGGCAGACACTGGGTAGCGCAATGGCAGGAGGTGGTCCTAAGGGCTCTGCCCAAGCCACATAGTTATGGTGGTTGATCTGGGACCACAGATTTCCCCGACTGCCACTGGCTGGGACAGGAGGAACACAGCTTTCCTGAATCTTAGATGCAGTCCTGGTCTTCAGCAGCCTCAGAAACTGCAAACATGGCCACCTCTTTGTACTTCACAAAGTCTCCTGAGATTACTGTGTCTCCAGGAGGTGACACTGGCTTCAATTGGCCCCAGTCTTTAGGGAAGTTGGGTAGCTACTGAGAAGGGGGCTGCACTCTGGATTCCAGAATTCTTCTGGATGGAGCAGAGAGGATGCCCTCTGCTTTGGAGGTACTGAGTCAGGTTCCCCTCACCTTGCACCCTTGGAAAATGGTTTCCAAACTCTCAGGACCAGATTTGCAGAGTGCTCCTCAAACTCTAATGTGAAAAGGAATCACCAGACCATCATTTAAAAAGAGATTCTGAATCAGTAGATGGAACCTGAGAGTGCAGTTCTAACCAGCCCTCTGATGAAGCCCTCAGAAAGGGACAACAGCACAGAGTACTGGAAGACTAAAAACCACAGCCAACACGACCAGGGCCTACAGGGCAAAGCTTTTTCTATTTTCTTTTCAAAAACCAGACCCTGCAGTTGGCTGCTGCAGCACATCAAACACCAGTATAGAAAAGGGAAGAGAAGTTCTTTGCTTGGTGAGGTATGAAGAGCTGTGATTACTTGTGCCATTAGGCAGGGAAGTATGAAGGAAACTCCGCACTCTTTATTTCTGCTTTGGATCAGTCAAAAATGCTTGTTGTCGGTACCTTGGTGCTCCAACATCTGCCCTTTCAAATGCTTGGATATACTTGGGAAATAAAGTATTATTTTAGGCAGTGAAAACTTACCTCTCAGTAACATCATTTTAATTTCAGTGGCCTTTAGTGATTAAAAAATACCCTTTATGATTCATCACTATTTCCTACTTTATCTCTGGCTTTAGATATTTTTCTCTATTTTTCTAAAACACCTTTTCATAAGTTTAGAACAGTAATTAGCAATGGGAGATCAAGAGTCATTGTCTTTTCACATCTAATGGCAGGAAAAGAGTAGAATCCATTTATCCAAATGATTCAATTGAGAATCAAAATTGTCTCCCCTCCCCTTCTTTTTTTTGAGAAAAAAGGAAAAACAAGGTTTATTGCTGTGCTAGCAAAGGAGAAACACAGAGTACTCCTGTCTCAAAGGCTGTAATCAGGCCCATCAGCAGGAACAGGGAGCTTTTAAAGAGGTGATTCAGAGAAAATGAGATTAGGGAGGAGAGATCAGCAAGGAGAAGATCAGGGAAAAGAAGGTAAGGGAAAAAATTAGGGAGAAAATCAGAGAGAAGAAGGTTGGGAAAAAGAAAAAAAAACATATAAATTTCAAAGCCCCAAGGGATATAGTCAAAGCATTAAATAAACCCCTGTTACATTTTCCCACTGTCAAATTCTACCTCTATTTTTATGGAAAGCGGGCAATGACATCTCCCAAGCTACTTTCTGCTGAAAAAAGGAAGTAACCCAAAGTCCTTGTTCTTTGTTTGGTGGGGCATAGACAGTTAAGTGCATTCAGCATCAGAACAGTACAGAGCTCCACTGTGGCAAATGGCAGGGGACTGAACCACATATACATAGAGCAGGGATGCAGCCACCTTGTATCCTTGCATGGAAGTAAGTTCCTTTATTCTTGAGAGGGGCTCTTTGTCATGTTCCACACTCTGCCATTCATAATGGCCCTCTAGTTTTCTCACTCTAAATAAAACAAGATAAATGGGAAATCTCAATTTCCCATAACAAATTATGTACTTTCAATGATAGGTGTGGCATGAACTCACTTAAGGTATTCTGAAATATAGGAATAGGATTGAAGCCAGGGCCCAATCCAGAAGCTAGTGCTGGTAACAGATAAGTTCAGAATGGGAAGGCAAAAGTGAAGACTTAACCTAAAGGCAAATGGACAAAAAAAGGTCTTATGTTTTCCCATTCACTGAGTGTTTTGCTCTCCTATTTAACAACTAATTGAATAAACTCATAAAATGACTACTTATTTTTTCTTTATTTGAAGTGAGGATAAAATGTCATCAAGAAATATTCCCTCACAATCCATAAAGCCAATTAAGACAAATATCTTTATGTTATTACAGACCAAATATGGTTGATTTAATTTGCAAAACTTCTTAAATGTCTGGAAAAGGAAAGGAACCGGAAGGAAAGTATCCCTGTGCAAGGCATATTCCAGGCTCAAGATCTGGGCACCACTTCACCCTGTGCCTTTCCAACCCAACTGAGGGAGGTGTGCATCTGCAGGCTCCTGTGTGGGGATAACAGCACAGGACAGTGGATCAGAAACAGAAATGAGTTTCAGAGACCAAGAAAGTAGGTGCATGCTGTGGGAATGCCCCTGGGGGGCACATATGGCCTTCAACCGATTCTTATTTCTTTCTGTTCTTTTGCATCTACTAATCTACTGGGACAAGGACCTCATCTGCAGCAGGGTGGGGCTGCCAAAACCAGACAGGTGCTTAGACAGAAGTCTCCAAATCCTATCTATGTGGAAGTCATTTCTGTGCCTTTAAGAATTCTGCTCAGCAGCCCTAGTAAACTAGATTGGGTTCTGGTATCCTCAAGGCTTTCCAAGCTGGGGAATTTTCCCCCAACCCTGTTCTCTTTCCAGGTGGAGCTCTAGAGTTGCAGAATTCTGTGCCTGCTCCTACAGGAGAGGAAAAAATGGATTTTTTTTCATCTTTGCCTATGTAGTGGTTTTAAAATTGATATATTTATTGGGACATATTAAACTGTACATATTGAGGAAATTCATGTCATCTTTCCATATATACATATGGAATGTATTGGTCACATCCATCCACTCTTCTTCCACTTTCTCACACCTTCCCAAGCCCTAACAATCCCTATTCTACATTAAAGTAAAAGTTTTTAAGACTCCACATTTGAGAGGGAATATGCCATATATATAGCTATTTTCATATTGTTTTTATAGGCCCTCAAAAATATTTGATTCTCTTGTTCAACAGGACACAGAATAAAGGGAGAACAGAGATGAAGGAGTTCTGCATGGGGTGAAGGACGAAGCTCTGATTCTAAGCTGTGCTATGGACTATATATCAGAGTCTTAGACAAGGGCTCCTCTTCCTTTGGTGGGCAGAGGTATGGAAGGTATCCAGGTGGAACAATTCAAAAGAGCTTAGCTGTTGGCCTCAAACCAGTCTATCCAAGTATAGAAAAGAATGTGTGGCAGGAGTTCCTTAAATCAGAAGTGTGTCTCCTTGGATAGTACTTTTGTTCTGCATCTACTTAAGGAAGGGCCTGGAAGTCTCCAGTTTCTAATGCCTTCACACAGATGCCCCTAGCCAGCACAGCCTCTCCCAGACACTGGCCCCATTCAGACTAATGTCACTCAGATAAGGTTTAATACCCACCAGGGAGAGAAGGTTTTAGATGGCAAAACTTCTGCTTCTGGTTTCTGAATCTCTGTGTTAATGCAGTTAATATATATATAGAAAATATAAAAATGTATGTTTAGACAATTTATTTTTTGATTGAAAAGCTTATATAAAAGGAAAACTGTAAAAATCCTTAAAATTTTGAAAGGCATTATTTTTGCTGAAATAAAAATGTTAAACTAACTTGATAAGAACATCCTGAAAACAGAGTATTTTAATACTTTTTCATGGAGAAAATGTGAATTTTATGAATAAAACCTAAGTCCATTCTTCTGTGGTTGTTAAAAATAAAAGGGATTGTAACAGGCTAAAAGGCACCAAGAGGAATGTTAAGGCAGAGTTGTGTTCCTTTTGCCTTTAGGAACAGAAACTGAACACACTTAGTTTAAGCATGAGAGATTAGAATAACTCATAATCTGATCAAAAAGCAAAGATAGATTTAAGACTGAACATCAAAGAATGTTTAAAAAACACACAGCAACAGACTCACAAATAGAGACTTTAAAAAATTAGAAAAAACTGGATCAGGAGGCATCAATCCCAAAGCAAACCTCTTTAGAGCCTCAAAAGCCCTAGCAAATGTCAGAATACTGGGTCACTTCAAGTGTTTGTAAGAAATGTGTGCATGCAGTACTGCACAACACTATTGTTGGAAAGTAAACGCTGCATTCACCCTAAAAAACAATCTGGTAATGCTCAGAAAAGTTCAGGTAATACTCTTTTGAGGAAAGAGTTATGTTTATGGGCACCTGCCTTAGGGAAATTCTCCCACGAGTGCATGTGTGATGATAGGGGAAAGCAGAAATACAAATGTCCACTTCAGGACAATGGAGAGGTAGAGTATGCTAAGGTACATCACAGGCTACTGTGTCAGAGTTCAAAGCTGCAGGTGAAATGTACATAAAAAGATCTTAGTAACTCACAAAGAAGGGCTTTGATTGCAGATTAGTAGTAGAGTTCTTGCCTGGCATGCATGAGGCCCTGGTGATACTTCCCATTGCTACCACAATAAATAAATAAATAAATAAATAAATAAATAAATAAATAAATAAATAAATAAATAAATAAATAAATAAAAATGTTAAAAATTCATTCTTAATAAAATTATATATGTCTCCTGAAACTTTTTATGTCAAATGAAAATATAATCACCTATAGAATGAATCATTCCTCTTCCTATAACTTGTTCTAGGTGATCTGTGAAGATGGTTCACTATTGTCTTGATACATAAAACCCCACAAAATCTTACAAATATTGAGATTCAAATCTTTGTGTTCACTTTTATAACACAAAGAAACTGCCAAGGTCATGAAGGGTAAGCATATCCAAAGGGGCCACCAAGTGTCTGAAAGATGTTACTTTAAAGGTAAAGTGCTTTGGCATAATGGTTTAGGAGCAATAGAGACTGAGACAGGAGATTCCAGATTTCAAGGCCACCCTCAGCAACCTCCTGAGGGTTTATACTACTTAGTTAGACCTTATCTTAAAACAGAAAATTTAAAAAGACCAGGGGATTAACTAAGAATTAACTACCCCTGGGTTCAGTAATCAGTAACCAAGCAACCAAAAATAAACAAAATAGATGATGGCAATAACAATGAGAGCAACTAAGAACAGAGCAGGGAGGAAAAGAAGGAAGAAAAGATTAACATTAAACAGAGACATGAGGTGGGAGGAAAAGGGAGAGAAAAGGAAAATTGCATGGGAATGGAGGGAGACCCTCATTGTTATACAAAATTACATATAAGAGGTTGTGAGAGGAATGGGATAATAAATAAGGAGGGAAATGAATTACAGTAGATGGGGTAGAGAGAGAAGATGGGAGGGAAGGGGAGGGGGGATAGTAGAAAATAGGAAAGGTAGCAGAATACAACTGTTACTAATATGGCAGTGTGTAAAAATGTGGATGTGTAACCGATGTGATTCTGCAATCTGTATTTGGGGTAAAAATGAGAGTTCATAACCCACTTGAATCTAATGTATGAAATATAATATGTCAAGAGCTTTGTAATGTTTTGAACAACCAATAAAGAAAAGAAAAATAAATAAACAAAAAATGTGTGCCATTCCACTGTTAAAATGGTAGAGTTGATTGGTGTGTCTAAAGAGTAGAACTGACATAGAGTCCATAGACCAAAAAAAGTACTCAGTTTTGGCAGACATCTTTAAATGTGAAAGAGTAATGTTAAAGTTGAGGATATAGATATGAGTTTTTTGGTCATTTAATGTATCCAATGAATAAAGAACCAAGATATACTGCCACATTTATAGAGCTCATGGCAAGATTAACCCATACATGAATTCCCCTGCCCCATTGAGATGACCCTTACTGAAAAAGAATTGTTTTCTAAAACAGAAGAAGAAAATAAACACAGGCATGAAAAAAAAAAAAAAAACATGCACAAAAAAGAAACACAAACAACAACAACAAAAAAAAAGAAAAATAAAGATGTCTCTAAATTGCTAAAACTGGCCTTGAACTTTAAATTGTCCTGCTGCAGGCTCCAGAGTAACTCAGATTACATCTGTGCTGCAGCAGAGCTGGCTAAATATACATTTAAATAAAATAGAAATGGGATGAATTGCTATATAAAAAGGAAATTAGATAAAGAGGAACTACTTAGGATAAAATACTTCTATTTACATTAGAAAAGGTTAGGATTCTGGGAGAGGGTACAGAAAATGTGAGATTAACTCCATTGATTTGTCCTTCAGACAGTAAAATTATAGGAAATTTAGATGCACTTTAAGGCAGAAAATCTAGGCATAGGTTAGAAAATTTACAATTCTAGGGGCTGGGGTTGGGTCTCAGTGATAGAGCATTCACTAGCATGTGTGAGGCACTGGGTTTGATTTTCACCACTACATAAAAATAAAGAAATAAAGAAAATGTGTCCATCTATAATTTTTTTCTAAAAAAGAAAAATTACAATTCAAAATAGCCATAGGACTCTCCTTTTCTCAACACAACCTGCTCCCCTTACTTATTTCTCTACTTAGCCATGAATGCTTTAAAATTTAGCTTCTCTATCCAGTTCCAGGATGAATGAGCTTATGGTTTTAAGACTATGATTCAGCTCCACTGAGTCTGGTCTCTAAAACCAGGCAATCCCTGCACATATGGGGAGAATTAGCTAGGTTATATCCCAGCTAATTCAGATAATCCCAGCAAATGAAAAGACTTAGGGAAGAAAAACAATGTTTGAGGTTATACTAGGCAACATGGCCAGATCTTGTCTCAAAACAGAAAATAAAAAGGGCTAAGAAGAAGCTCAGTGGTTTAAAGCCTAAGATTCAATCACCAGCATGACAGGAAAAAACAAAATGGGATGCAAGATTGGACTAAGTCATTACTTTATGTGGTTTGTTTTTGTTTTGGATACTAGCAATTGAATTCAGGGGCACTTAAGATTGGGTCCACATTACCAGCCATATTTTTTTTTAATTTTTATTTTATTTATTTATTCTTTTATTTATTATTATTATTATTATTATTATTATTTTGTATTTTATTAGAGACAGGGTCTCACTGAGTTTTAAGCACTTCACCCTTACTGAGGCTGACTTTAAACTCAAGGTCCTCTTCCCTCACTGTCCCAAAACACTGGGATTATGGGGGTGCAGCACTATGCCCAGCTAATTTGTCTACATTTATCTGAAATAGAGAGAGAATTTTAATAATGATTTGAAACAGTCAAGGACTGGAGCTTGTCTTGCCACCCACACCCACCCACCTTTTCACTATATAATTCAATCAAAACCAAGAAATTTCAACAATTGCTTGAGGATTAGTCCATTTGCACCTTAATCCTATCAGGTTCTTCAATAAACTTGTGATGCAAATGAATGTCCCAGGAAAGTGATTGGATATGTCTTCTGAGGTCAGCTACAAGACAGACCACTATGAAAAAGTGCAGTCCATACCAGACTGAATAATTTGCTCCTTTTCCTAGTCCAGGAACACACCTTGGCCTGGTAGGGAAGCTGAAACTATGGTGGTCCCTCTGTCAACCTCAGGATCCCTGACTCCCAGGAGGGCATGTCCAGAGACCAACATGCCACTAGGTCTGAACCCAGAGCAGGCGTGGGGCTAGGCAATGGGTAATATTCCTGCTCTGAGCCACCACTCCTGGCAGTGCCTCCAGAGTTGTTTAGATGAGAATTTTTTGGTAAGCTAAGTATCTCACTGGGCCTACATAGAACAGGGAGCTGTCTTGGGTGATCTTAGAGTAGTGTACTAATGAATTATTTTTTTACACAGGAGCAGAGTTGAGAGGGGTCAAAAATGAGGTCTAGACCTGAACATCTAGGAGCCAATGGCTGAA
The DNA here is from genome assembly GCF_052094955.1 of Ictidomys tridecemlineatus. Classification (NCBI taxonomy): domain Eukaryota; kingdom Metazoa; phylum Chordata; class Mammalia; order Rodentia; family Sciuridae; genus Ictidomys; species Ictidomys tridecemlineatus. Next base: position 175,000,607 of record NC_135479.1, read on the forward strand.
TCCACTCAGGAGCTCTAGTCACCTCAAGAAGAGGCAAGCCCTACCATTAATGGGCCCTGAACCTCCCAGGAGGTTCCAGTGACTGGGCTATTGAACAGACACACACTCAGGCTGCCTTTTGGAGCCCAGCTCATCCCTGGAAGCTGCTGAAAACCAAGCTCTACATCCCAGAGGAACCCAAAATAGAAAGGAACCCCAGCCTGGAGGATGCCTTGCAGCATAAAGGTTCTTCAATAAGAAACAACAAACTTTTTAAAATTAATTTGATAAGGAACTCTTATTTTAGTTGGACTGAGAATTCTCATAGTTTCTAATCTGATTAAATTTTTCATGATAATTAAACCCATTCCTTTATTCACTGATTGTCTATTGATTTTGAGGGGGTGAGTCAGGATAGGGAGCTGTATAGGTGGGTCTGGAGCAAGAATGAGACAATTAGCCAGGTCAGAGCTGTGGGCTGAACCCAAGAGCATCTCTGAAGATATGAGGGTAGGGTGCTAACAGAATGTGTAGTTGGGTAGTCACTTGCTGGTGTTTCTTTAAAACTGAATGTGACCTTCTTGAACTCTGGAGAGAACCACTATCAATAAGTGTTCTTTAAATGGTCTCCAGTTACATTACTTAGGAAAGAAGGCCAAATGAAATCTCTAGTCTTGGGCCTTCTTAGTTGACAACCAAGGAATCCAAGACATCAGCTGTAGGACAGACATGTCCAGGCAGTTACAGAATCTTGCTCTGGTGGGCTCTGTCCAGTGGTGGGTGTAAGGATGGCCTTAGGCCTTAGCCTAGGCAACTCCATTTTAAAACTGCAGTTTGAAACCTGCAGTCTCACCAGGCATGTCTACCTACAGAGCCCTCTAGTATGGCCCTCAGACACAAACTAGTCATTTCTCCCTACCCTGACAAGTTCAGAGTTGAGTCTCTCCTATGTTGCACTCACTCTGATGACAGCAAGAAGCAAAAAAATCAGGGTGCGGAAAAACAGACCAGATGCTTTAACCCCAGAGGAAATTATGCCACTGAGAAATCTGGGGGCAGCTGATAGAAATTGAAAGAGTGGTCAGAAGCCCCAAATTTAGTATAAATGATTGAGCAAATGAATACACATTCATCCAGCTAACACTGATGCAAAAAAGCCTGAGACCCTAATGAGGACCTAGAATGACATCCCAACTCTTCTCATCTGCCTAATCCTCTGCCGTGTTCTCATCTCTCTCAAATTCTACAGCAGCCTCTTCACTCTAGTGAGAAAAGGACTTTTTCCTATGACAACTTCCTCAGCCAGCCATCAGCTCCACCCCAGGAGAAGCCTGCCTTAGTTTCTGACCTGATCATCATGGTCAAAGTAAGTGTTCATCTGCTGGACTTAGAGTCCAAGGCTTGAGACTTTTGATATGATACTTAAGCTTAGCATGAGTGGAAATTTCTATCATAAGCATGTCATCATAAAGTGTGATTTTAGTGCTTTGAATTAATCTAGAGTTGTTTGCTGTTAGTTGATTATGTTTATTGAAGTACTAACATTAAGGATTGTCAGTTCTTTGATTAAGAACCTATAGAGTAAAATTGTATTGGATTATTTGAGTGAATAAAGCATTGAAAATGGCAGAAGCACATGGACATTATTTATTTCTCCCCCTGGACTGCGTAAGTTGCATCTTTTGCCTATCATGATAGTGAAGTCACATGGCAAAAGTCAGTTTGCTCAGGTTGCTTTAGCCAGCTATCATCAGCAGGGTGCCATGTTGTGTACCAGTAGTCCAAGCTACACAGGAGGCTCAGACAGAAGCACAGCTTGAAGCCACTTTGAGCATCAGAGCAATATCCTGTCTTAAAAAATAAAAAGATAAATTACTCCACACTGGGCTGAGCTTCAAGGGATGTAAATGCCTTCATTAGCATGGACATGGACTTTTAAATTTTTCTGTTTCCTGAAATCCAGTAGGTTTTGGATGAAGGGATTTGAATTTAGAGGGGCTTAGGTGCTAGGTCCTCCTGAACAGTGGGATCAGACTTGTTTGTCTTTTTTCTCATCAGCTGAATTGAGTGTTAATTTTCCATGACAAGGAATGGGAGTAGAGGGTCAAAGAGGAGTTGGAGTGTTTTTGTGGTTCAGATATAGAGAGCACATTCCATGTGATCACTCTTACTTCTATAGATGTAAACTCTTAATCAGCTTTTTTTCCTCTCCCTCCCCTTGTTGATTTTTTTTTAAAACTTGGGGACAATGAGAGGATTAGGCTCCACAATAAATAAAGGCAGGAGGCTAGGTATAGTGGCCCAGTCCTGTAGTCTCAAGGACTTAGATTTTGAGGGAGGAGGGAAACAAGTTCAAGGCCAGCCACAGTAAATAAGGAAGTCCCTGTCTCAACAACAACAACAAAAAATTAGAGATGGAGCTGAGGGATAGAGGCCTTGTTGACCATATATGAAGCCCTTGATTCAATCACCAGCACCAACAAGGGGAAGAGAAAAAAACAATACAATAAGACATGACCACACATGCCACTTCCCAACATTTTCAGACATTGAGAAATTTTTTATTTTACAAAAGTAGTTGTACAAAAGAACATCTTTTCATTTTTGAGAAAGTTTTCATTGTTTTACACACACACACACAGACACACTGCCTAGCCAAATAATTAGCATTTTCATAATGTACTTTCTTTTGGTTAAATTTGCATAACACAAAATTAGAACTCCCTAGAAGTCTTTATACAACTTATGCTTTCAGTATTGAAAATCATGAAAAGAAACACATAGCATAGCACATGATAAAAAATAATGCTGGCAAAATAAAATAATAGAAAAGAAAAGAAAAACTGACATTAAACTGTTTTTTTCTAGGTACTTGGGTATGAACCTGGGGCACTTTAACACTGAGTTACAACCTCTGCTGTTTTTATCTTTTAAGGGACTCTCACTAAGTTGCTTGTGGCCTCATTAAATTACTGAGGCTAGACTGGAACTTGTTATATTCTTGTCTCAACCTCCTGAGTAGCTGGAATTATAGACTTTTAGGGATTGATAATGGTTAATTTCATAGATTTAGTACACAAAGCTGACTGATTTTTAAGACCAGTAACTCTATTTCAAAATCTTATGTTGAAAGGAATTATGCTTTATTTAAAAAATTAAAATTTATTTTTTAGTTGTAGTTGGACATAACCACCCACTAGGCAAAGTGCCTAATGCCTTGTAATTCTTTAGGGGCGTACAAAATTGTTTTCATTTCTTGAAGAACTAAAAGAAAACTATTAACTGTCATACCTAATATAACATCTGATATATAATATAAACATCTTGTCTTAAAATCATAGTGAAAAAATTTTTAATTTAATTTATTTATTTATTTTTATTTGTTTAAAGAGAGAGTGGGGGGGGAAGAGAGAGAGAGAGAGAGAGAGAGAGAGAGAGAGAGAGAGAGAGAGAGAGAGAGAGAATATTTAATATTTATTTTTCAGTTTTCGGTGGACACAATATTTTTATTGTATTTTATATGGTGCTGAGAATTGAACCCAGCAACTCGCACATGCCAGGCAAGCATGTTACCACTTGAGCCACATCCCCAGGCCCAATACCTTTATTTTCATTTATTTATTTTTATGTGCTGATGAGGATCTAACCCAGAGCCTCAAATATGCTAGGTGAGTGCTCTATCACTGAGTCACAACCCCAGCAGTTGTTTTTCTTTTTTCTTTTTTTAATTTATGGCAAGAATCTCCTTGGAGATCATGTTCACATTTATTTTCTCTATGGTATTGTTTTTCTGAAATACAATCAAGAGTCTCATGATCTTGAATTGAAAATGATACATGAAGAAGAATGATATATGAAGAAATCTCTGTTTGAGAGAAAGAAGCCAGTGTGGATTTTACTGTCACAATTTTTTTTCACAAATATCCTAGTAGGAGGAGTTTTTCTCCTTGGGAGTCTAACAACACACACAGAAGCAAAGTTCATCAAAGTTCACAAAGTTTCATCTTAACCATGCAGGACAAAGTGAATTCTGCTTTAAAGTGGGTTTATAATTTGGCCTCTCTAGAGATAGAGCCCCAGCTGTTGCTAACACAAATCCCTAAGATACCAGGCAGGACTCACCCACCAACTAGGCAAAGTGCCTAAGGCCTTTTAATACTTTAGGGGCCTACAAAATTGTTTTCATTTCTTGTAAAACTAAAAGAAAACAATTAACTCACATACCTAATATATCATCTGATATATAATCTTAACATTTTGTCTAAAAATCATAGTGAAAAAATTTTTAATTTAATGTATTGATAGCCTACTCAATGCAGGAATAAATCCCTGAATTTACAAGTGTGCATGGGGCCAAGATTCAGTGTGGGTCCCTGCAAGGGGCAGAGTGCCAATGTCTTGTCTGGGCACTAGATCAGGAGGCCCTCACCTTGTAGATTCAAACAGTAATTCTTTATTCCCGAACTCACATCGGCCCTGTACAAACACGTTCTCGGGAAATTCCAAGTTCTGCCCGCACAATTCACGTCCCAAGAATACTTTCTCAATTCCAAGAGAACTCAGCGGGAACTCAGGCAGCAGGAATGCCCTATTCTCAGCAGCAATAAACTTAAACCTGGAACTTCCCTAAAACCACATTGTCTTAAAACAGGAACGCCTTAAACCCAAATTATCTTAAACCCAGATACTTCCTAAAACCTGCAGGATACACCCTAATCCTGGATCCACCTGGTCCTTGAACAGGGTCACCTTTCTCAAACACACATGCAAGGTCACAGCAAATTTTCAAGGCAAGTCCATTTAACATGGGGGCTGGCAAGGAAATTTCGATGCTTCATTCCTACTTGGCAATGGCCCTCAGCAGCAGAGGGCTACATGTTCTGTTCCAATTCCTCAGCCTGAAGAAGTCTTAGATGTTGACAAGTAGCAAAGGGAGAGCCAAGTGCTTTAGTCTGAGTTAGGGAATGTACCAGGAAGAAAAGAAGGTATGTCCTGAGTAGAACTCCATTTAATTGTACTATGACACTTTTACTTAACTAATCTTTAACTAACCTTTAACTAAACTTTGTATGGTTTAAAAGTGTGTCTTTTAATAATCTTCAGTATCTTTTGCATCTATTTCATAATTTAAGTGAAAAATTAAAGGTCCTGTAAGGGGGGTCCGGCAGATCATCGGAGGGAGAGACCACACAAGAGACTTACTCCATGCAATTGGCAAAAGGGGATTTATTGGGGATCCATTCCAGCACGCTGGGACTCTGTGCTCACTCAAGAAGGGAGAGCAGCCCAGAGCCCAGAGCAAAGGTCAAGCAGAGCTTAAGTACACTTTTTGGAGAGGGCGGTGGGCTTTGCATACATCAGAACAAATCATCATGAGGCGCGGAGAAATTGAACAACAACTCTTGAGATGTGATTGGCAAATTCATTGGCGGGAACAGCTCGGGCAGGGGTGATTGGTCATTCCTAAGCGGGGTACACATTCAAACTGATTGGTTCGGGCCCTGTGACAAACTGCACAGGGCCCTAGGCTAAATGGCTAGTAGGGCGTTGTCTTAACTATCTCAGGAATCTGGGTGTAACAGAGGAACTCAATAATACCTAATCTTTTACATTTTAATTCAAGCCTTCCAGCTTAGAAACTTTACCCTTTCAGTCCTACACAAAATCTATAGAATTGTGTAGCATCATTATTTTTTTTTAGAGATTTAAAATCTGCATGATTCCATGTCAATTGGAAGCCATGTTTTCATTACTATAAACATGTACATAGATAGATGTAGAAATCCCTAATACTCTGTACCTCTTGGATTTATAAGGACATTTAATATGTCCTAGAACCTCTATACAATCAATTCCATTTTGATTTCTAAAGGTCGCTTTGTTTCTAACTAAGTGGATCTTTTTTATGTTGTACAATGAAAGACCACTATTTTTTGCTGTTCTTGCTGTTCATGGAGTTTCTTGTTTTCTGGGAATGAATCTATGGAATAAATTTTTAAATGTGGAATTCCTGTGTCAAAAAGTATGTTTAAAATTGATAGTATACATGGCTATGTTGCAGATTCAAGTATCCTAATGTAAAGGTAAAAATTCTAAGCTGATTCCAAGCTGCAAGAGCTTGAGTTAAAGTGTAAGAGACTAGGGCATTGTAAAGCTTCTAGATTACAAGGCCTGGGTTAAAAAGTAAAAAGACAATTGTTACAATCATACAAGTCTATTGTTACAATTCCTCTGCTATCCCCGGAACTTGTAATCCCTGTAAAATTGTTAGAACAATGAGGGAACTGCCCAGTAAATGTCTCCATTGATTCCCTGGTTGATTAATAGCTAAGGGCTCTAGGTAGCATGACACGTACGCATCTAGGCCCCAGAACCAATCAGTTTAAATGTATACCCCACTTTGAAATGACCAATCATCTCTGCCTAAATTGTTCCCACCAATGTATGTACTAATCATGTTTCAGAATTGTTGTTCAATTTTCCCGCGCCTTATGATGATTTGTTCTGATGCCTGCAAAGCCCCCCACCCTCTCCAAAAAGTGTACTTAAGCTCCACCTGACCTCAGCTCTGGGCTCTGAGCTGCTCTCCCTTCTTGAGTGAGCACAGAGTCCCAGCGCGCTGGAACAGGATCCTCAATAAACTTCCCCCCTGCGATTGCATGAAGTGAGTCTCTTGTGTGGTTTCTCCCCTCCGTCGCTTCGCTGCACCCCAACATTTGGTGCATTGGCCGGGAAAGGCGCATCGCCGGACAGGGAGACCCTAACAACGGACTGCTTCGGGGGTAAGTAAGGCGCCTTTCTTTCTGTCTCTCTGTCTCTCCCTTTCTCCTTCTTGTCTTTCTTTTGCGATCGCTCGGTTTGGTGTCTGGCCCAGTGGAGGACGTGAGTTCTCAGGGGGCATTCGGGTTCGGTTTCTGCTCGGTTTGGTGTCTGGCCCAGTGGAGGACGTGAGTTCTCAGGGGGCATTCAGGTTCAGTTTCTGGCTCAATGGTGAGCGTGAGCCTCCAGGGACCGTGAGGTCTCAGAGCCTTTCTGGTGCATTCAGGTTCAGTTTCTGGCTCAATGGTGAGCGTGAGCCTCCAGGGACCGTGAGGTCTCAGAGCCTTTCTGGTTTTGGGTTGGTAGCGTGTGGTTCCCAGTGGAAAACGTGAGTTCTCCCTGGCTGTGGCTGGCTGTGACGGACGTGTCTTTGGAGTCACGGGCCACGATCCCCAGAGGGACAGAGGTCCCTCGTCTGGGGGGGTGAAAACACCCCCATCGGTGCTGCCAACCCGTCTGGTTCTGCCGGCAATTTTCTTGTTTTTCTTAGGCTGAACTCGCTGTCTGTCTTTAGTTTTTGCCTCTGAATTTGTGTTAAACGCTTTACTGTGTGTCTGTGACTGCATCTCGTTGTGTTTTGTTTGTATCGTCTTGTCTCTGTTTTCGTTCAAGTAACTCTCAGTATGGGACAAAGCCATTCCACACCTCTGTCCCTGACCCTAGATCATTGGACGGATGTCCATTCAAGGGCCCGGAATCTCTCTTTTTCAGTGAATCGCAGGACCTGGCGGACACTCTGCGCCTCAGAATGGCCCACCCTCGGAGTTGAGTGGCCTCCAGAAGGGTCCTTCCATCTCCCTTTAATCTGTAAAGTCAGAGATTCTGTCTTTCAGCCGGGGCCACGTGGCCATCCAGATCAACAGCCATATATTTTAACCTGGCAAGACCTCTGCGAGTTTCCTCCTATGTGGATCAAGCCTTTTCTTATTCCCGCATCTGTTCCAGTATCTTCCCCTTCCATCCTATCCCTCAAATCTCCTGCTCTTCCCCCTCGTCCCTTCGTTCTCCCTGAGTCGCAGGATTTAACTTTACTGGACTCCACCCCCCCCTCCTTATCCTTTACCCATGCTCCCAAATCCTCAATTTGCCCCCAGGGCCCCTCCTGCCGCTGACTTGATCACCCCTCAGTTAGAGGTAATGGGGTCAGATCCGAGCCCGCCCGGGGACTTTCCAGCACCAGCGCCAGCGGCGGCAGCGTCGGCAGCGGCAGCCCCTCCCCCACTGGAGGAGGCTGGGCCAGCTAAAGGAACCCGCAGGCGGAGAATAATGGAACACTTGGAAGCGCCGGTGATGCTTCCTCTTCGTCCCTATGGGCCCACAATAGATGATGGGCACGGGGGAGAGATGCAAGCTTACCAATATTGGCCTTTCTCTTCCTCAGATCTTTATAACTGGAAAAATAACAATCCCCCTTTTTCTGAGGACCCCACCCGGCTTACAGGTCTAGTTGAGTCGCTGATGTTCTCACACCAGCCCACTTGGGATGACTGCCAGCAGCTTTTGGGGACTCTCTTCACAACAGAGGAACGAGAGAGAATCCTCATGGAAGCCAGAAAGAATATTCTTGGACCAGATGGGAGACCAACCCAACTTCCTAACATCATCGAAGCTGGCTTCCCCTTAAACCGACCCAATTGGGACCCTAACACCTTTGAAGGTAGGGAGCATCTGTCCACCTATCGCCGGGCTCTTGTAGCGGGTCTCCGAGCGGCTGCTAGGCGGCCAACTAATTTGGCCAAGGTAAGAGAGATAATTCAGGGACCCAATGAATCCCCCTCCATGTTTCTGGAGAGGATTATGGAAGCATATAGAAGATATACTCCCTTTGATCCTCAGGCAGAGGACCAAAAGGCATCTGTTGCCATGGCTTTTATTGGGCAGGCTGCCCTGGATATTAAGAGAAAGTTACAACGTTTAGATGGACTACAAGAGATGACCTTAAGAGATTTAGTCAGAGAGGCTGAGAAAGTATATTATAAGAGAGAAACTGAGGAAGAAAAGGAACAGAGGAGGGAGAAGGAAAGGGAACACAGGGAGGATGAGAGAAACATAAGGCAGACTAAAACATTGGCTAAGGTCCTGGTCACAGCCACAGATAGGCCAGAAGTTGGAAGGCAGGGAGACAGAAAGGGATACCTGGGCCCACGCCAAAGGCCGCCCCTGGCCTCAGATCAATGTGCCTACTGTAAAGAAAAAGGACACTGGGCCAAAGAGTGCCCCAAAAAGAAGCAGTCACGCCGGCCTGCCATGCTGACTCTAGAAGATGACTAGGAAAGTCGGGGCTCGGATCCCCTCCCCGAGCTCAGGGTAACTTTTGAAGTGGAGGGGACCCCAGTGAACTTCGAGGTAGATACAGGAGCAGTATATTCAGCCCTCAAGGCCCCACTGGGCCCTCTATCTAATAAAAGGTCCTTAGTTCAAGGGGCTAATGGCAGTAAATATCGGGCTTGGACAACAAAGAGGACTATGGACCTAGGAAGGGGAAAAGTCCACCACTCTTTCCTAGTGATCCCAGAATGCCCGGCCCCATTGATGGGCAGGGACCTACTCACCAAGCTTCGGGCTAAAATAACTTTTGACCCTGATGGCCCCCAAGTGGAGTTTCTAAACCCTGCAGTGAAGGCCCCTATAGCCACGGCTCTGACTATGTCAGTAGAAGATGAATACCAACTCTTCACAGCCTCTGGGACTGATCAAACAGGTAGACTACCCCAGAGATGGATAAAGGATTATCCTGACGCCTGGGCAGAAACTGCTGGGTTAGGTCTGGCGGTAAAACAACCTCCAATAGTAATAGAATTAAAAGCCTCTGCCTCTCCAATCAGTGTTAAGCAATATCCTCTGAGCAAAGAAGCTAGGGATGGGATAAGACCCCATATTCAGAAATATCTGGCTCTGGGGGTCCTAAGGCCCTGCCAATCGGCCTGGAATACCCCCCTGTTACCAGTAAGGAAGCCAGGAACTGGGGACTACCGCCCTGTTCAAGACCTGAGAGAGATCAACAACAGAGTACAGGATATTCACCCCACGGTCCCTAATCCATACAATTTGCTTAGCACCCTGAATCTGGAGCGGATATGGTACACTGTGCTGGACTTAAAAGATGCTTTCTTCTGTTTGCCCCTGCATAAGGACAGTCAGTTGCTGTTTGCTTTTGAATGGATAGATCCAGAGATAGGAACATCTGGCCAACTAACCTGGACTAGACTCCCACAGGGGTTCAAAAACTCTCCCACTCTCTTTGATGAAGCTCTCCACAGGGACCTCAACGACTTCAGAACTGCACACCCCGAAGTCACCCTACTCCAATACGTGGATGACTTGCTGCTGGCAGCCAACACCAAGGAGAACTGTGAGTCTGGGACCCGAGCACTATTATCCGAGCTCGCTCAGCTCGGATATAGGGCCTCTGCCAAAAAGGCCCAAATTTGTCAACAAGAAGTAATCTTCCTGGGTTATTCTCTTAGGGGCGGCAAACGATGGCTTACTGAGCCTAGAAAGCGAACCGTTGTGCAGATACCGCCCCCATCTGATAAGAGACAGCTCAGAGAGTTTCTTGGGACTGCCGGCTTTTGTAGGTTATGGATTCCTGGGTTTGCGTCTTTGGCAGCCCCTCTATACCCATTGATAAAGGGGGATGCCCAATTCCAATGGACCCCTGAGCACCAACAGGCTTTTGATAATATCAAAAAGGCTCTGTTATCTGCCCCGGCCTTGGCACTCCCAGATGTAGAAAAACCCTTCACTCTCTACATCGAAGAAAAGAAAGGAATAGCACGGGGAGTGCTCACTCAGACTTTGGGACCTTGGAAAAGGCCGGTGGCATACTTATCAAAGAAACTGGACCCAGTGGCTAGCGGGTGGCCCCATTGTCTAAGGGCTATAGCAGCGGCAGCCCTTCTAATAAAGGATGCTGATAAATTAACGTTGGGACAAAAGCTAACCATCATAGCCCCCCATGCCCTGGAAAGCATCATCCGTCAGCCTCCAGACAGGTGGTTGTCAAACTCCAGAATAACTCATTACCACAGCCTCCTGCTTGACAAAGACAGAATAACGCTGGGACCTCCTGCTCCACTTAACCCGGCTACACTGCTGCCAGAAGAATCATCAGGACCTGTTGCTCATGATTGTCAGCACATACTGGCAGAAGAGACCAGTGTGCGCCGAGACCTAAAGGATCAGCCATTGCCCCGCCCTGAGGTCGTATGGTTTACGGACGGGAGCAGCTTCCTCCAGGAAGGTAAGCGGCGGGCTGGAGCAGCAGTAGTTAGCAAAACTAATGTTATCTGGTCCTCTAGCCTCCCAGAAGGAACATCAGCTCAAAAAGCAGAACTAATTGCCCTTACGAAAGCGCTGGAGCTAGCATCGGGCAAAAGAGCCACCATATACACTGATAGCCGCTATGCTTTCGCCACTGCTCACGTGCACGGGGCTATTTATCAGCAAAGGGGGCTACTAACCTCCGCCGGGAAGGAAATAAAGAACAGAGATGAGATCCTCCACCTTCTCTCGGCAGTAAAAGGCCCTAAAGAACTGGCTATAGTGCACTGCCAGGGGCACCAGAAGGGGAATGACCCTGTGGCAGTTGGAAACAGACGAGCAGATGAGGAAGCCAAGTTGGCAGCCCTAAAAGGAGTGACCCTGTTAACTGTTTCCACGTCGGGGGAACAGCAACCGGGAAACCTGGCTGCACAGGAACATTCAGGCAACTTATGGCCTGGGGACACAGACACTGAACTCTGGGATCCCACAGAGCCGAGTTCACCATTTCAAAAAGCTCAACTCTACGTCAAAGATGTACACCAGCTCACCCATTTAGGCTCAAAGAAGTTACAGGCACTCTTGAAGGACAAAAGAAAGGACTTATTGTTGACTGACTCGCAGAGGAAATAAATAGCTGAGCAGGTGACTAAAGCTTGTCAAGTCTGCCAGTTAGTTAATGCATACCCATCCAAGCTTCCAATAGGAAAGCGTTTGCGAGGGACCAGACCTGGACAGTTCTGGGAAGTGGACTTTACTGAGATCAAGCCAGCAAGGTATGGACTTAAGTATCTCCTAGTCTTTGTAGATACTTTTTCAGGATGGGTAGAAGCCTTCCCTACGAAGAAAGAAACGGCTCAGATGGTGGTCAAAAAGATTCTGGAAGACATCTTTCCAAGATTTGGACTGCCTAAGGTAATAGGGTCCGATAACGGACCGGCGTTTGTGGCCCAGGTAAGTCAGGGATTGGCCAGGACCCTGGGGATTAATTGGAAGTTACATTGTGCCTATAGACCCCAGAGTTCAGGACAGGTAGAAAGGATGAATAGAACAATCAAAGAGACCTTAACAAAATTAAGCTTAGAGACCGGCATAAAAGATTGGACCATGCTCCTACCTTATGCCCTGTTCCGTGCAAGAAATACCCCCTCTGTCTCTTTGTGCAACCTCACTCCCTATGAAATTCTTTATGGTGCCCCTCCTCCAATCAGGGACCTGACACCAACCCTGAGACCTAATGATTCCTTTCACACCCCCTTGCTTAACAGACTTAAAGCCCTTGAACACACCCAACGATACCTGTGGAAACGGCTGGCCACTGCTTATCAGCCCGGAGACAAGGAAATCCCACACCGACATCAAGTGGGAGACTTCGTCTACGTGAGACGACATCAGGTGTCATCCTTGGAACCCCGCTGGAAAGGGCCATACCAGGTGCTGCTCATAACACCTACAGCGGTAAAAGTAGATGGGATCGCTTCCTGGATCCATGCTTCCCATCTCAAGCCTGCGCCCTGTCCGGACTCCGGCTGGAAACTGGAACAGACTGGTAACCCTCTCAAGCTGCGTGTCCGTCGTGTGGGTAGGGCTATGGATTCTTCCCCTGACCGCCTGCAGCCCTAATCCCCATCAGCCTGTTCAACAACATTGGCAAGTTATAAATCCCACTGGACAAGTAGTATGGTCTATTTCGAATGTAGCTCCCTTATGGACTTGGTGGCCATCTCTTCATCCGGACATTTGTCAACTGGCCATAGGCCTCTCTGACTGGGACCTCCCTGACATAGAGGACCCCACGAAGATCCCGTTTGACCCCAAATCAGGGCAACGTTCCCCACGGGGTAACCATATGCATTATGGATGTCATCGCCCACATCATAGGTGTAGACTAGCCAGTCTTGATTATTATGTGTGCCCAGCTGATTTCCGAAGTCGCAAACAGGCCCGAACCTGTGGAGGGCCCAGTGACTTTTATTGCAAATCTTGGGGTTGTGAACAAACAGGAGCTGCATGGTGGAAACCAAACTCCTCAGACAGCATGATTCAGGTAGGGCGAAATGACACCTGGATACACCCTAGGGACTGTTTACCTAGCCGAGTGTCGAACACTCACTGTGGAAAAACTAGTCTGTGTAACCCCCTTAACATAACTTTTACCTCAAAAGCAAGGGGCTACCTCAGGACGACATGGCTTACGGGAAATACCTGGGGAATGCGATTCTATGTCTATGGCCCCACCTATGACTTTGGTCTCTGGTTCACCATCAGACTTAAGCAGGAAGAGAATCCCATAGCAATAGGGCCCAATCCCCTTAAGCCAGGAATTAAGCCTCCCAAACCCCCTTTGCTTAGAACTACTGGAACCCCTTTACTATCCTATTCCTCCCGGTATCCGTCTTTGCCAACTTCCCCAGTACAGAGTACAGCTGACTCCTCCCCCTGGGAATTAATTAAAGGAACCTTCTCGGTGCTGAACTCCACACAGCCAGACCTCACCCAATCCTGCTGGCTATGCCTCTCTGCCGCACCCCCTTACTATGAAGGAATAGCAGTTAATGGGACTTACGCTGTGAAGACACAGAGTTCCACTTGCAGTTGGGGTAAAAATCCAAAGTTAACTCTCCCAGAAGTAACTGGGGCAGGTTTATGTATAGGGTCCCCCCCCCCAAAGTAAACAGCATATATGTACCCAGAGAGGAAAAATTAATGTCACGCAGGGTTTTCTAGTCCCCGAGAAAGGAACCTGGTGGGCGTGTGACTCAGGATTAACTCCTTGCATTTCAGTCCAGGTGTTTGACAGCTCAGTAAACTATTGTGTGATGGTGCAAGTACTCCCCAGGGTGCTTTTTCATGATGCAGAATCATTTGAAGGTTTAGTAGGGGGACAAATAACCCGTTTCCGTCGGGAACCAGTGTCCCTCACACTGGCCCTACTATTGGGGATAGGAGCTGTTGCAGGAGTTAGTACAGGAACCGCTGCCATGATCCGGGGGTCACAACAAATGGCCCAGTTAGAAACAGCAATAGATCAGGACTTGAAGACATTAGAGACTTCTATCACAGCCTTGCAGGAGTCTTTAACCTCACTCTCTGAAGTTGTATTGCAGAATAGGCGAGGGTTAGATCTTCTTTTTATGAGGGAAGGAGGCCTCTGTGTAGCCCTAAGGGAAGAATGTTGTTTTTATGCCGACCATACTGGAGTTGTAAAAGAATCCATGAGTAAACTAAGAAAACGCCTTGAAGAGCGCCAGAAAGAGAGAGAGACTCAACAAGGGTGGTTTGAGTCTTGGTTTGCCCAGTCCCCCTGGTTAACTACACTCCTATCAGCTCTAGCTGGACCCTTGATCATTCTTATATTGTTACTAACTGTGGGTCCCTGTTTGCTTAACCGTATAGTTTCTTTTCTCCAGGCTCAGATTGGGCAGGTGAAACTCATGGTAATCAGACAGCAATATGCTCCACTGGTGGAAATGGAAAATGAGACCTTCCAATAATTATGATTCAGTACTTTTAAGATTAAAAGTAGTTAGAAAAAGGAGTGGGGAATGTAAAGGTAAAAATTCTAAGCTGATTCCAAGCTGCAAGAGCTTGAGTTAAAGTGTAAGAGACTAGGGCATTGTAAAGCTTCTAGATTACAAGGCCTGGGTTAAAAAGTAAAAAGACAATTGTTACAATCATACAAGTCTATTGTTACAATTCCTCTGCTATCCCCGGAACTTGTAATCCCTGTAAAATTGTTAGAACAATGAGGGAACTGCCCAGTAAATGTCTCCATTGATTCCCTGGTTGATTAATAGCTAAGGGCTCTAGGTAGCATGACACGTACGCATCTAGGCCCCAGAACCAATCAGTTTAAATGTATACCCCACTTTGAAATGACCAATCATCTCTGCCTAAATTGTTCCCGCCAATGTATGTACTAATCATGTTTCAGAATTGTTGTTCAATTTTCCCGCGCCTTATGATGATTTGTTCTGATGCCTGCAAAGCCCCCCACCCTCTCCAAAAAGTGTACTTAAGCTCCACCTGACCTCAGCTCTGGGCTCTGAGCTGCTCTCCCTTCTTGAGTGAGCACAGAGTCCCAGCGCGCTGGAACAGGATCCTCAATAAACTTCCCCCCTGCGATTGCATGAAGTGAGTCTCTTGTGTGGTTTCTCCCCTCCGTCGCTTCGCTGCACCCCAACACTACCAAACTCATTCAAACAACCAGTATTGAGAAATGTATTTTTGCCAACTTTTTAATGACATGGGTTATAATGACAATCCTTCTTTTTTTTTATAAAGTAGGAATCAAATCCAGGGACTCAAGCATGCTAGGCAAGTGCTCCACCACTGACCTACATCCTTGGACCCTGTAATAAAAATTCTTAACACTTTATAATATGCCATTTAAATGTTTGTTTTGTAAGGGTCCAGAGAATCCTTGGAGAAAGAGACCACAAGAGATCAGCTTCATGCAATGGGCAGGAGAGAGTTTATTGAAGAGGATCATAATTCAGTGCGCTGAGGCTCAAGGCTCACTCAGGAAGAGAGAGCAGCCCAGAGCCCGGAGCAGAGGTTCAAGCAGAGCTTAAGTACACTTTTTGCGGAGGGCGGGAGGCTTTGCATACATCAGAACAAATCATCATGAGGCTCTGGGAAAATTGAACAACAACTCTGAGACGTGATTAGCACATTCATTGGTGGGAACAGGTTGGGAGGGGGTGATTGGTCATTTCTAAGTGGGGTACACATTTAAACTGATTAGTTTGGGCCCTGTGACAAACTGCACAGGGCCCTAGGCTAAATGGACAGTAGGGCTTTTTCTTAACTATCTCAGGAATCTGGGTGCAACAGAGGAATTTAATAATACCTAATCTTTTACATTCAAGCTTTCCAGCTTAGAAACTTTACCCTTTCAGTTTCTTTTACTTTTCTTGTGTCTAACATTAGTGAGGCTAGCATTATCTTTTTTACTATAGAAACTAGTAGTATTATATATTTGTCTGAGGGAATTTGAAAAGAGTTCTGTAATTTTCAGCATTTTTCTAATTAATTTTGGGTGAATATTATTGATTCTTTCTAATTATCAATGATTATTATGTTCAAAACCATTAAGTGTCCAGTCTTATGTACTTATTTCTTCTTCATCTCATTCACATGCATTTTTTCTTCACTGTTACTCATCCCAATCTGTTTTCTTGATGAATCTTCAATTATGATTTCAAATCTTTGACCTCATAACATCTCTTTGTAGCTCCACTTAGCACTATAACAGTCAAGAACTCTGGATACCCAGTGTAATCTGAACTCTCCTTTCCAAATTCCAGGTTCACACTGCCCCGAAGCATCATTACTTTGCTGCTCTAGGAGAAACACTCATGTAGTTTTAAGGCAAGAACATATCAGAAGTCAGAATTGGGTGAAACCTTGGTGGGGGGAGGACATCACTCAACAGAGCTCTAGAGTACCAGAAGGAAATGTAGCAGAGAAAAAAGATTCAGGAAGAAGAAACTACCTTGAGTCCAGGAAGAAGTCAGTGTCTGGAACTGCATTGGCAATAGAAGTCACAGTAGGAATCCTGGAGTTTGGGATCTATCAAAGTTGTGTGCAGTTTCTAAAAAAAAAAAAAAAAAAAAGGAAAGATAGAAAGAAGAAAGGAGATAGGAAGGAAGGGGAAGGGAGAAAGGAAGGGAAAGAGAGAGCCGAGAGAGCCACTTGAGATGAAATAAGAATGCCAAACTATGACTATATGAAAAAAGCTCAGGGTGAAAATTCAACCCAGGAAACCAATACCTAGTACAAATACAAACATAAATGTCAATCCAAGGGATTAGACTTTTATATCTGGACTTAAAAACCTATGAAATATCATCTTATGTGTTGATTTAAAACCAAGATACTCTATTTTCTTATACACTACAGTGTGTAATGTTTCTGATGCAAATTGAAGTCATCACTTGCTTTGAGTCTTATCAAATAGATGCTATAATTATAAAACTTACTGAATCCACTTTCTTCCCAGAGTTAGATATTAAAGGCCTTAGCCCATTTAGTATAGCAGAATCATTTCCCAAATATTCATTAGAATTACTATTGTTCCTCCAGGAGCACGTGTTATGGTTTTTGACGTGGTGTGCCCCAAAAGCTCACGTGTGAGACCATGCAAAGTTTGGCAAAGAATTGGTTGGGCTTAATTAGCGTTGATTTAATGGGTGAATGAATTCCTGATGGTATTGACTGAGTGGTAACTGGAGGCCTGTGGGTTGAGGCCTGAGGAAGGATTCTCTGGGGGTGTGGCTGTGGGATATACATCCCTATCTGGCCAGTGGAGTCTCCTACATAAAATCCGAAAGGATTAAAGGCAAAAGGAAATCCTAGCTGAATAAGACAATGTAGCTGAAGGGGAACTTAACATACAAAGGACTGTGATCCCTGCCTGGCCCCTAGGTTTCCTAGCAATGAGCCTTGATGCCCCATGAAACACTGAGCCCCAAGGCGCTGCACCTATTGGCCTGGGAACAAGGTCACAGCAGCTCAGGAGACACTGGGGCTTTAGAAGAAAATAGCTGTTGTCAAAAGAATGCCTCTTTGAGCTGTGTTTAGTCATTTAGTGGGGTGGTCACAGAGAAGCAAGGAGCTAGGGAGAGGGTGCAGCAGCTCCATCTATAGACCAAGCTAGGAGAAATGCCATGGCTCCATAGGAAACTAGTGCCAGTAACAGGGCACTCTTGTGGTACTGAGAGAGTCAGAGCGGGCATAGCAGCCGCATGCAAACTTAATCAGGAGGCAATTTGTGCAAAGACTGCATAGTGATGCGGGCTCACAGAGCAGGCTCTGGATTTCTTAGGTTCAGGTTCCCTTTGGTTTGTTATTAGGCTGCGTTTTCCCATCACATAGGTTTTATGTAGGATCTAAATTTTTTTCATATTGTTTTCTCCTACTGAGCTCCTGAGTTTGCTATCACTGCGTTTTAGCCTCTCTGGCTTGTCTCTGCCCTCCGCTTGGAAGATCATAAATACTGGGGATGGCGATGGTGCGGAGGCTCTGCCTTATGTCTCCATCAGGGCAGAGGCTTCTGTCCTGCTGTCTGAGGCTCACCCAATGGAGTAGCATTTTCTGGGCCCTGTGAAGCAGGCTTGGGCTTTGAGGAGGTGGTTCCAGAGCCGGGGCCTCCTCCTGTGCTGAGCTTAGAAACCAGTGAAACTTGGCCTCTTCCTTGCTACCCTGTCCTAGGAGAGTTCTCTGTTGACAACCGCCACTTCAACTAGGAGCGGCTCTCCAGTTCTGTTGGGGGGGGGCGCTGGGTCCACCATAAAACACATTTTGCGGGAGGCCAGAGCTCCTGGGAACTAACCAAGGCCGAGAAACTGCGATGTGAGAAACTGGAGGCTCCAGCAGATGGGAGAAGCCTGTGGAAGAACCCAAGGCAGCCAAGGTGTAGCAGAGTTCACTGCCAAGGATGTAGCCCCCCAGTCCCTTACTCCTGTGACAAGCCGCTAGACACCAAGACCTCTGTGGACCAGTGTCTCTCTGAGTGCCCCCGACCTGTATTCTCCAACTGTTGGAACCCGCATCTAGTTTCTTGGGGCCTCCTGGCGTGGATTCGCCAGGGTTCTCAACGCTTTGGGGGTGCTGCCCATCCTTTTCTGGCAGCGAGGCAGCTTCAGATTAGAGAAGGACCCTCAATGATTTTACTCTCTGAAAAGATTCTCAGTTACAAAATGGCAATTAAAATGCACTGAGATTTGCCTTTAGTTGTTCCTTGTCAATTTCTGAAAATTCTCTTTCTCCTGACGATTCTCTATAGTCTTCAGGTCTCCCTTTACTTGCTGTTTTCTTCTGTTTTAAACATTTGTATTTGTCTTATTACACATTCCCTTCCACAACTTGAGACTTTTATCCATTTCAACTTTTAGAAATGACTTGTACGATTTTACAATCACTCTAAGAATTTTGTAGGCTTAAAGAAAGAATTGGTTTCTCGATTTTATTTCGTAATCTTTAATACTCATTTTGTTACTTAGCATAATTTTCAATATAAATACGCCTTGGCTTTTCTCATTTAATTTCATATACCTTTCGATTTTACAACGTGTTTTTTAAAAATTTATTTATTTATTTATTGAGACATGCTCTCGCTCAGTTGCTTGGGAGACAGGGCTCACTAAGTTGCTGAGGCTGGCCCTGAACTTGTGATCCTCCTGCCCCAGACTTCCGAGTCCCCGGGATTACAGTAGCCATGCGCCACCATGCCAGGCTCTAGCCCGTTTTTAAATACTGATTTAGTTAACGTACTTATGTATTTTTTATATTTTTTGGCATTTTGTTTCAGTCCCAGTTCGTTATATTTCTATTCTCACACCTTCCCTTGTTTTTTAAGGATGGTGTTTCATTGCATTTTACAGAATTTTTATCCTGTCAAAAGTTCCGCGGGGGTTATCCATCATACTATTTCTGGAGTTAGGGCCAGGTGATTTCCAACAGTGGACAAGTGCACAGATCACCAATTTGAAAAGATGCCTTACTGATTTGCATGTCTAGCAGTCTTTCCACTTAGGTTTGCTTTGGAAGGCAAGGTTTACCAACTCACAAGGTGAGTGCTACCATTACTTAAGTGTACCAGGACTCAGTATGGCCATATCTGAGATTTCTTCGCCCAGGCAAGTGCGAGTAGGCCACTGAAGTCTGACTTAGCCTTGTCTCAGAATTTTCCACCTTGTACAGGTTGGATGTAGACTCAAATGTGAACGAATTAAGTGATTATTCTTTGACTGTGATTTCTTAGTTGTGCTTTTAAATTTTCTTTTTCTGAGCAAGTTCTGGTGAATTTTTTTTTTCTTTGTAAAAGTAAGAAGTCAAATCCACCTAGCTATGCATGAGATTTGAAGTGCCCCACAAGGTTGCGTTTTCAGGTCAGAACTTAGTGGAAGGAAACCAGTACTAGCTAAGCAGTGCCTCAGACTTCTTAGTGGCACCTAATACTCAATTGGTGGATGACTGTAGGCATTGCCAGTTTCCTCTTATCTGTGTCAAGGATTTCTTGGTCGCATGAAGCCTCAGTTTGCAACAATCACAGTTGCACAAGTGTACACAAGTTCTTAAATCCTTTTTAATTTAGCATACCCAGCAGCCCCAGTTAGCAACAATGTAGGATTAGTTTGCTCCATGGTTAATCAGTAAAGCCCAGACTGCACTAGGTTTTTTTTTTGTTTTTTGTTTTCGGTGCCACTGTATTGAATCCAGGGCTTCGAGCATGCTACACTGAGTTCAACCAACAGCCCCTGCCCCAAGTTTGCAGTTTCACTTTGTGGAGATGCTTGCCTGGATGTTTTGCTTTTTAAACTTTCTTTTGGATACTTTGGCCCTGGATGGATATGTTTTGTTGTATTGTTTCCTAATTGCACTGCAGAAATGTTTCTCATGACTTATTTTCTTTCTTTTTATGTAAACGACTACTTCTTCTGCTGGTTGAGTGTCAGGCACATGGCTTCAATTTTCCTTAGTAACATTTGTGCAACAACAGAGCCAGGAAGTAGATGTGGTAGTCTAGCCCCATTTTTTTTTTCTTGTACCAGAGATTTATTCAGGGGCACTCAACCACTGAGCCACATCCCCAGCCCTATTTTGTATTTTATTTAGAGTCTCACTGAGTTTTCTAGTGACTGGCTACTTTGCTAAGGTTGGCCTCATCCTCCTCAGCTGTTTGGGGGCAGATGGTTCACTATTGCACCTGAGCATGTGCCACCACTGTGCCAGGCCCTGGTTTTGTTTTGTCAGCTTTGTCACTATTGTGATAAAAAGATCTGAGAAGAATGATTAGAGAAGAATGTTTTTTTGGGGGCCCTCAGTTTCAGAGATTTCAGTCCATAGGTGACCAACTCCCTTGATCTGTTGCTCTTTGCCCAAGGTGGGGCAGAACACCATGTGTGGTAGAGAAAAGCATCTCAGCTCACTGAACTAGAAAGAAGTGAGAGCAGGGGTGGGGTGGCAGGAGAGAGAGCAAAAAGTAGCTCCACTTAATGAAGACAAAACATATACCAGGGACCCACCTTCTCCATCCTCCTCCATCCACACACTAGCTGCCTATACTTACCCCCAAGTTAATACCTATCAGAATACTGATACATTAATTAGGTTAAGATCTGCATAACCCAGTAATTTCTTCTCTAAACTTTCTTGCATTATTTCACACATGACCTTTGGGGAGGTTGGCCAACTACGACCTAAACCATAAAAAGCCTGAAAGCAGGGCAACCTGCCATCAGGTTATAAGAGTGCAGTTTCCCCCACCTCCTCCAGGTAGTGGGGACTGAAATCAGGGGTGCTATGACACTGAGTTACTACCAGTCTTCAGCCCTTTTTATTTTTTTGAGACAGGGTCTTGCTTAGAATTCCTACATCCATTAATTGGCTCAAGTCCAGAACCTCTCAATAGGGAATGGATTGAGAGCACCCACTGCATTTTGAGAAGCAAGGAGAACACTTATATAAAATAGATGATCAGCACAATATCAAAGATATCAGGAAGTGGAAATTACAGAGATGATGATCCTTCTTTTGTGACTGCTACAAAATGTCAGGTAATTAGATAGACCCCAATCTCCAGCACATCCTCTTCTGCATTTGCAGTCACACTTCTCTGTGTTGCCTCTGCTGATGTGGATGCCATTATGAAGAATCATACACATCCCTATTGTGAATTGCAAAGTATTACTTTTCTCCATGTGTTGAACTCCACTGAAGGATAACTCTGTGTTTTCAGTATTTCAGGGAATATTTTTGTTAGTTTGCCCAAAGAAGACCTAGGCTAGGAAGTGATGACACAGACATATGTTGGGGACACTGAAATGCCATTATGTAAAGACCCTAATTTACTTTTTGCCCATTATTTCTCAGAAGGTATAGATAAAAAAGACTATCAGTAATCAATGGAAAGGAATTATTTCCTCAAAATTTTTCTCGCTTTTTTCCTCAACTGTTTTTGGTATTGACATCAATAAGACCTCTCACTGGAAGGTGAAAAATTTATGTAATATTCTTTGCTTTCACCAAGAGAATGAAAGGCCCCCATAAGCAGTCTCTTTTTGTTTGGTACAAAGGATTGAACTCAGAGTCCCTTAGCCACATTCACAGCGACCACCCCTCCACCATTTTTTTGAATTATATTTAGAGACAGGGCCTCACTGAGTTGCTTATTGTCTGGCTAAGTTGCTGAGGCTGGCTTTAAACCCTTGATTCTCCTGCCTAAGCCACCTGAGCCACTGGGATTAAAGGCATGCACCATGACACCCAGCTCCCAAAGGCCTCTTGCAAGAAAGAATTTGGAATACAATTCAATGATTGTTCATTAGTAATACAATAATTCAAAAGTTTAAACCTAGTGTTTGGAGTATACATTTGACTGTGAAGCTCATTTGGTAGCCAAATCTGTTGGGGATAAGTTGAGGCTATTGTTTTTAAAATCTCAGCTTACATGTACATGAGTAGGAATGATTGGTTATAGGACACTGTCTTGTTTCATTCAGCAGAAGTACACATATACAAGTATAGAGTCTTCATGATTTGCATCCTATGTAGCTGCAGTGGATTGGCCACTTAAACCTGGGCAACTATCCATTATTGCTTCATCACTCTCAACACAGGGACTTTGAAGATGTTTTGTTAGAGTTCTGGTGGGGGACCTTGTTAAGCTGGAAGTCTGCACATAAGAGTGGATGCTTAGTGGTGGGTGGTAAGGATTGGGTCTGATGGACCCTGGGTAGGTGTGCTTTTTACTCTCTCAGCCTGGAGTCCCTGAGTTAGAAACTTGGGATACCACTGGTCTGCTACAAATCCTTGTTGGCTGGATCCTCTCTGGTTTTTAGGGAAGCAAAAGAGACTCTCCAAAGAGGAAGAAGACACATACCAACACATGATTTGACCCTAGTTCACACAAGACCCAGGAGCCTGAGGTGACACCTCAGGTGCTTTTGTCCTCAGGGATGAATGAGTGGGACTCCTGAGACTAGAATTGGCAGTTCCAAGCAATGCAGGAGGAGGCTCAGCTACACCTAGCTGGCTACCATAATCTAAGCTGCCTGGAAACATCCCTTCATCAGGAATCTGGAGGCCACTGCTTCAAATTCTTTATAATGCAGAATTTTTTACCCTGGAGGGGTTCCCTCTGCCACCTGTGAACACAGGTATGAAGAAGCATAATCTGAACATGCTCAGGAAAGTTCCAGCTTGTGCCTGTGTTTTTACTTGTGATGACAAGTCTTTCACCCTGAAAGAGTACAACTAATAAAATCTCCTGGGCCATCATGCACCCAGCAAAAAGGTATAGAATTTGTAGGGAAATCAGTGTGCCATAATAAAATTTCTTTAGTTTATATTCTAGCCCAGCAAGAAAGATATTTTTCTATTGCCAATATACTTCTCACAGCATTAATATGAACACTTGTGAAATCCAAAAGCACCTTTAAATAATTCAAAACAGGCATCTAGTCTTTAAAAAATATCCACAGAAGCACCTGGGAATAAATGACTGATTCACCATATTATTCTCCTGGCTCCACTAGGACATTACCATTGTTTTCTGGACTACTTAAATGAGGAATGTCCATTTTACTGATCTGATTTGTGATTTATGCCACAATGAAATGGACTTCAAACTGCTTCAATAAAACAGTTCCAAAAGGAGCTCAAGTTGTAGTGTTATAGCTTAGAGTCCATGATGATCCCCAAACCTACCTTGTTTTAGCACCCACACGGGTTCACTCAATTGCACACATTTTCAGGCTAGGAGGGGTCCCAGTGCCTTACAGCCCAGATTTTTGAACTGGCTTTCCTAAGTGTCTCTACTGAGCATTCGCAGAAAATTGCCCACCTGCTAATTGTCACAAGTCTTAGCAGCAAGAATAGGCATGAGGTCTTCCCAGTAAGTGTTTCCCCTGCCTTCCTTGTTTAGAGGACACTGGTCACAGGTCCCAGTGCACCACTTGCTTACTACAAGTAGTAGACTTTTCCCAGGACTTCTGCCTGTGCCGATTGGCTTTGCAGTCAATGAAGGGCGATCTCTTGGGGTTAGGTTACCCTTGTGCCTTGAACTCATAGGTGGTGAAAACACAACCTGTGACAGAAAAATCGAGGCCCAGCCCTCTCAGTGAACACCTCCTGGAAGAAAAGTAGCCCTGGGAAAATAGCGATGCTAGGAACAAGCGTGTTTGAACAGGGAACCACCAGGTCTCCTGAGGGAGAAAAGGTTTGGGGGGCACTTGGAGAAGAGCCTCAACCTGGAGATCCTCTAGGTGCTGCTTCCCCAAAGGCTGGTGAGAAACCCAGCTTCCTGTAGAGCTAAGAGAGTGCAGGCGCCAGAACTTGGCCACGTATCATTTGTCCAGAGGCCCAGCTCTATTTCCTGGCTATTTTGCTACTGTGATTAAAAGGAGTCAACCAGCACAATTATAGAGAAGGAAGAGTTTATTTAAGGCCCCACAGTTTCAAAGGTCTTGGTCTGTGGAAGGCTGGCCTCATTTCTCTGGGCTTTGGGTGAGGCAGAACTTCACAGTGGCACAAGGAAGCAGCTAATGTTGTAGGGTGGTGGTGGTGGTAGGGATTCCACCTGCCAGGTAGGGATATATAACCCCTATCCATGCCCCAAGGGAATTGGTTTTTTAGGCCACATTCCACTGGGCCTCCAGTTACCACCCAGTCAATCACTTAAGGAATCCATTCACCCATTAAATCCAGGCTAATTAAGATCAATTCTTTCTCCTCCAAACCTTGCACTGTCTCACACCTGAGCTTTTGGTGCACACCACACATAAACCTTAATACCACCTCCTGGAGGAACAAGTCTGCAGGCAGAAAGCCCCGGGGTGACACTGAGGGAATCCCTAGGAAAAGCATAACATTTACGTAAATATAAACAATTAATAAAATTATTAAAAGCCAATAGGAAAACACAACAAAACGCACAGCAAAATTTACCAAAAGAAAAATGTCTTCAAAATAAACAAAACAAAGAGAGCCCTACAAGGAAACTGTAAACCATGTTTTTTTGCACAGTGTGATCTTGGACTTTAATATCCCCGTGTGATGTAACTGAGACCTTTTCTGCCTAAAGCTATATTTCCTAAAATTAAAAAGAGATCGGTATTGGTGACATCTAGAAGTCCCAATAGCTGGTGTTCCCTGAGTTCTATGTGAGTAAAAAAATCACAGGCGGCTGCATGCATAGTCAAAGCGGAACTCTCCATTGCAAAACCAAACTGGTTAGGAAAAAGAAACTGAGGATAGTGATAAGTGGCAATTGTTGAAGTGGCCTTTCAGAAAAATGGCTTTCGCCTGTACTCACGCTTGTACCCGACTTAACCATCACCCACAAAGCTGAAATGGAGTTTGTTCTCAGGAATTCGGAACTTTCTTCCACTTAAATTGCAGGCACTGCTGCTAAACTTGAGTTTTTACGACTAAACACCAGAAGCTGGAATAAATGCTTAAAAAATGGCCAATCCCGGATTTGCTTGGACGAAGAGGTCGCCCTCTGGTATTACTTCCTAACTGGCCACAGACAAACAGGGACTCCAAAGACTAGGAAACCCAGGGCGTTACCCCAGGACGCGATTAGGCTTCTAGCTTCGCCTCCAATCAGGACACTTTAAGGAGTGGAAATTACAGGCGCCTCTAAATTGATGCTTGCTAAGCCAATAGAAGCATGGCGCAGGCAGGCCAGGGATCCTGAGACAGAGGGGCAGCTGCCACTAAAACAAAACTCAGTTGTTTGGCAGCCAAGGAGAGGAAGACGCTTGGATCATAGCTGAAGGGCTCAGTGGCAGAGGCGCCTTGGCTTTGCCAGCCTGGGTGCCACTAAGGAACTCTGTTCCAGGCAATAGCAGAAACTACATGTTAGAACTCATCAGCGCTGTGTAGTAGGGGGTGCCAGCGAAAAATGCACCTACAGCACAACTAGCTGAGCCCAGACCAGGAGAAAGTAGGCAGGAGAGAACGGTGCTCTGGGATTCCGAAAAGAACCTCAACTAGCCTTTTTGCCAGTGACAAACTTCCACTTTGGCGCTAACCACGGTGCTGTTACCTAGAATCTGGCAAACCAAAGAAAGAAGCCTTACTGCCACCCATGCTTAGTACAAATATGTGCTATAACTGGAAAACTGTCGGGTCCCCCTGCTGGTCAGAGAGCGAATGGAAACTCCAGGAAAGGCGAATGGGAAAGGCTGCACTAACTCACCTAGGATCCACTGAGAAATGAACCTCTCAGGGTGCAGAGAAACATTCTCTCCTGAGCCATGGCGCAACTAATGGCAGTGCTAAGGGGAAAAGCAGGCTCTTTTCCTTTTGGATGCACCACTAGTGAACCAAGATTCCAGTTGCTTGCGTCACTGGACCCTGCAAAAGTCAAACCCAGCTTATGGCTTTGCCGAGGTCAGAGGCATCACATCTGGCTCCATAAGTGGTGCAGCAGGTAAATCTATGCCAGCTCTGAGAAGGCAGCAGCAATGTCTGTGAGTCAATGAAGCTAGTGAAATTTCCACTCCCATTGGCTGTCCCCAAACTCACGCTTCATAACAAAAACTTTCTTTTTTCTGGCGAAGTCTGGGTCCATGATTACCAAAGCCTCCAGAAACTGACCCAGAGGGCTGCACGTGGTGAGAGCAGGCTGAGTAGCGCCCAAGGTGGGCACCAATCAGGCTGGTCTAAGAGAAAAATAAGGCCTCCGGAACACTAACAGCTCTGCTAGCATAAAGCAGTGATGGGCCCTCTTTGCATGCCACCCCCTCCATCTTGGTCTGGGACCCCTCCCCTTTTATAGATACCTCAGTGCTTTTAAGGCAAGTCAGAGAAACACATTGTTTTCCGATAGGAAACTCTGCCCCCGAAACCTTAAATCTAGGCCTCCCTAATTGCTTAGCTGGGGTTCTTCTGTCAAATTAATTTTTTAAATGAGTCATTGAAGGCTTGTCTGTGTTGAGATGTTGCAATGGTGGCAAAGTTTCAAGCACTTGAATCCTCTCTTTCCACTCACTTTTCAAGTAAGACTGTGTTATGCTCGAATTCGGGACCTCCAAAGACCACCAGAGACACAAGATCGATGTAAGCAGCAAAGAGGTGTTTATTGCGAGCTAGCTCTGTACTCCGCATGCACACACAGAAACTAGTGATGCTCAGAGGCCCTGAGCCCAGGGTTTGCAGAAGTTTTATATATTTTTTTGGAGAGGGCAGGGACTTCACATACATCATAGCCTCTTTTAGCAAATCTCACGCACTGGGGGAAAATCAAATAACAACTCTAAAACATGATTAGCACATTCACTGGCGGAAAAAAGTTGGGTAGGGGTGATTTGTCAGTACAAAAGGGGTATTCCTTTGAACTGATTGGTTTGAGCCATGAGGGGTGTACGTGCTGAATTACATGGTTTCCCAACTTGTTATCAACCAACATAAACCTCTGAGAGGATTATCTCGCATCCCAGGTATTTCCCTGTCTCATGCTGATTGGTGGCTTCTAGGGGGCTGCTATGGATCCCCACCTAGCCTGACTGAGTCAGGGATACCTGGCTTAGCAGGCCTCTCAGTTATTTGTAGATAAACCACTTAGCAGGGTGAGAATGTGCTTAGGAGTGCTCTGTGGGTTTTTCCAAGGACTAAGGTCATGTTCATTCCTTGGACAGGCTTTGCTATGAGGTAGAGGCTGGTTTTTCAACTGAATCCTCTGAATTACTTATTTTCTAGAAAATATGGGGTTGCCACTGCACAGGTGGAAATTGCTCTGTCCCACGACTTTTTACGCATTTCCCAAAGATCTGCACTACTGGAAGGGATGCCCCACAGAGACTGCAGACTCTACCATGTGCATCTCCAGCAGCCCTTAATATCACCCACACTCCTCTGGCTCTCATCATATCAATTCTATCCTTTCCCCAGATAAACCTCGATTGTTTGGAGCAGGGGACAGGTGCCCCAGAGAGATAAGTGGACTCCATTTGAACCCTTATCTCACCTACTCTCAAGATGACTACTACTGTCTTCCCCCACTATCTTACCATTTCCCCCTGTAGCCAAAACCCTATCTAGTACCTGAAGCATCTCCAATTGCCTCCTTTGCTCTAGGTCTGCAGAATGAAGGAAGAAGTGCCTTTTCCCCATAGGAAAAGTTACATCCACCTTATCAGGATCAAGAGGCCAGGGAAGAGAACTGTTTAAAGAAAAATTGAGGGACCATCAGTCCTATCTCCCACTAATCCACCCCTTCCTTCCTTTCTTCCTTCTTTCATATTTTCATGTACTGCAGATTGAACTCAGGTACTTGAGGCATGCTAAGCAAGTGCTATATCACTGAGCTTAACCCCCAACTCTTTCCCTGAACCCTATCCTTGCATCTTAGCAGAAATGTTAGAATTAGCACCCCTAGTGGTAAGGGTGACCAACTCCAGTTTAGGAATCTTAAGAGGAGTTTGGTAGGAGTTACTCACCTGAAGGAGTGTGCATCAGAGCTACTTCAAGTCTTAAAATTCAGTCTAATTCCAGTGTGGTGTGCACCTGTGAGAATAGCCAGACACTGGTCATGGGAAGGGCATATTCCCAACGAGGAGACTCTAAGTCTTTTGCAGTCTGAAACTGGCTACATTCTGGGCAAGCTGGCAATGTCAGGCATATCAGTGCCAGGCCATAGTTTCAACACCCCAAGGCCAATTGTGGGGAACAGAAAAACATGTGATTTGGAGCCTTTCACAGTGTCTGTCCTTGTTTGTCATTGAAAAGAGGGAACAAAGTGTAAACAGAGAAAGATATGTATGTAAAATGTCATTAAGGAAAGCTTTATGAAACCAAGAAATGCAGCACAATAACAAGACAAAAACAAGACTTGTTAAGATACTATTGACTGAAAGAATGTGACACACAAAAGACATTCTCTAACATTTGAAGCAAAAATGCAGAAAGGAAGTTTGGAACCACAGCAGTGTGCACAGGTGAGTCTTGTGGGAAGTGTGGACTCGGCTCAGAACCTATGTCTATGTCTTAGAAAGATAGTAATAATACATGTTTATGTTTTCTAGGAAAACAAAGAAAAGATTTTCTTCTGCCTTGATAGATTCAATGGCCTTGGTTGGGACTGAAATAATTAGGAAACAGCTGAACAAGACCAAAGGCATTACCTATTTATGAATTTTAAGTTTTGTGTGTATGCATGCATCACAGAAAGAACTAATTCCTCCAAAGAAGTGGTAAAATTAGAGAATTTACAATCCAATTAATAGGGAATTAAGATAGTTTGTAGAGAATGCCTGTTTGAGTGTGGTGGCAAATTCTCTCATCAGAGAGAGATGTAATTGTTCCTGGAGTGAGTATTAATGATGATCAAGTAATTTGGGATAGCCCTACTTTTAGGTATAAAGAGAGATTTCAGAAACTCAAATGCCTTTAGTTGAAAATAATACTTAGGCCAAAGTGGCATATATTGAGGGTGGCATATCCTGATTTTTTTCATAATCCTCATCATTAGGAGAACTCCTAATTATAACAATTATATTAATTTGGTCTCTGTCACTATAACAGAATCTCAGAAACCAGGCAATTTATTATGAAAATAAACATATTTTCTATTGGTTCTGGAGATAGTGAGGTCAAAAACATGGTGCAGGCAACTTACAAGGGCCTTTGTGCTACCTTGTTGTATAATGGAAAGTCACAGGAACATGTGTGCAAGGGCCCACTACTGAAAGCCCTTTTGTAAAGGGCATGGAAGCCTTTCATGGAGGCAGAGCCCTGCTGACCTAATCCCATTTTTCAGGCCCCATCTTCCGATACTGTTGCATGGGGTGGGAATTAAATTTCTGTGAATAAGCTTTCAGGGATACATTCAAACCATAGCAAGCATCTCCATCTCCTTCTTTCAAATGTGAATTTGAGGCTCAATACTGAGGTAACAGTGATTAACCCTGGGCCTGGTATTTCAGGTGAAGAA
This sequence comes from Ictidomys tridecemlineatus, assembly GCF_052094955.1. Classification (NCBI taxonomy): domain Eukaryota; kingdom Metazoa; phylum Chordata; class Mammalia; order Rodentia; family Sciuridae; genus Ictidomys; species Ictidomys tridecemlineatus. Next base: position 175,030,614 of record NC_135479.1, read on the forward strand.
AAAGACCATGGCAACCAATGAGCAGCTAGTAAAAGAGAACATTCTCCAGGGTCAGTAACATTGAGATACAAAGTTCACAATCCTTTTTGCCTCTTGTCTCAACAGAGAACTCCAACGTGCACCTTATTCACCAGCCAAAAAGAGAGCATTTTCCATAGGTCTCCTGGATTGAAAATTAACCTTTTTTTCTGGTCATTTAGTGTCAGTTTTTCATCCTTATTGCAGCTCAAAAGACTTTGTTTGTGATGCTCTCTAGAAGAGATGGATGGATTTTAAGTACCCTATTCTCTAGTTCCTGCAGGGTAAAGATGAGCTTCCTGAGTAGCACTCACAATACATTTATAAAGATTTTTTCCTAATTCTTCCACATAGTGTCCCATTCCTGGTGCTACTTTTATTTTTGGTACAGTTGTTTCTAATAATCTGGGACTGTATTCAGTACTGGATCCAGGAGCACACCCGGCTCTGGGATAAAACTTTGTGTCTCTCCTGTGAAAGGAAAGCAGTAGTGCATGGGGACAGCATGAACCTGGGCCTGGTTGAGCTCAGATTACACAAGGCATCCAGAGTCCATGAATGTTAGGCATTAATGTGAACCACTAAGAACCTAGAGAGAATTTCTTCTTTCAACAAACTGTGGAGTGAGTCTTAGTGAACTTGCCAGAGAAACATGTACTGAGGACAGTGAATGCAGACATCATTGCCCCTAGAAAGGGTAATGCATACATAGAAGGTGATATTAAACAAAACCCCTTTAAACTGATGGTTCTCTGAAATCACTGTCCACATTGGGCCATGCTGGTTGCTAGCCAGAAAAGGGGCAGGTGCCAAGACAAGTTCCATAACCATCAGTAGCAAGGCTGGAGTGTGGCTTGAAATATGTATACCAGGCCTAAGAGCCAAAAGTATTCTTATCATGAAAATGTGAGGAAGGAATGTACACATTTAGCTTACGTTGGCTATAGATAAGAGAGGCATTACAAAGCAAAATGGGAAAATTTGTGGACTAGTGGGACAGTTCACTTGTTGTTTCTGGATTGAACAATATGCATAGTCCAGAAAATTCAAACATAAGCTATATATAGTGGCTCTGGTTGGCTACCAGGTGGGGTTACAAGAAAAATTTTCAGCGTATATTCCAGAATGTGGTACATATCTGTTAGTCTGACCCTAAAAAGTAAACTCATTGAATAACTTCTCTCTCTCTCTCTCTCTCTCTCTCTCTCTCTCTCTCTCTCTCTCTCTCCATGCTCTAGCCCTCATCTTGAAATTTAGAATATCTCAGTTTTTTTTAAAACCAGTGATAACAAATATGGCATGAGGGTTCAGTCTCTGGATAGAATCAGGGTTAGTATTATGGTGAAGGAGGTAGGGAAATTCAAAAGGAGAATAGGAAAAAGGATGCCAATAAAAAAGAATGAGAGAGGGAGGGAGGGAATATTCATCCTAGATTTCTGAGTTACTGTTAACATTTCTGGGTATCATTATTCAAGACAGGGAAATAACAAGGAGGGTAGACGTAGTGTTGAGTTTTCTGAGTAAATCCAGTTAAGGTGTTCAGTACAAAACAAGAAATCCACTTTTGGAGTATCAGACCTTGAGTTGGCAAAATATATTCATGTGGGAAATAGATTTACTCTCCTGCTTTGTATTTCAGGACAAAGGACGGGACAGGCCATTCAGAAGTGAGGGTATGGCATGAGAAGGATGCAGATACAGGTCGCCAGTGAACTGAAATTGTTAAAAGCTGAATCTATTACTGGATCCAAGTCCATGTACTCACCCCTGGTATGTAAGTACTTGGAAATCAAGATTTCAAAAACAATCAGATTTACTCAAGGTATGGCACTCTGAGAAGCTGGGGTGCAGACATCATTTCCAGAAGGGCCACCCGAGAAAACTCAGGTGCATGAATGTGATTGTAAAGTGAGGAAAATGATGTGTAGAAAGCAATGAACAGGAAGAAGGTGTGATGGGGATGATCTTCTTAAGGGCATCTGTCTGCATTATAGTTTTCTCTCCTCAGAACATTCCAACCGACCTAAACTTATTAAGAATAGTTCCTACATTTCTTTAGCCAAACTGATTACTTTTCTGCAAGTTAAATCTCACAGCAATTTAAATGATTTGTGTTAACTGATGCACAGAAGTGAAGACTTAGGAGGTGCATTCTACATTTATATGTAATCAGAAGGTCACCAAATAATCTAAGTACTGTCAATCTACAGAAAGTCTACTTATCAGTGAACACAGTGGTCAATTAGGTGCAACCTTTCTTTAAAATTTAGAATGCTTGGCAAAGGGAAGAAAATAAATCTTACCAAGGAAAAACTCAAATGATAGAGACTATATTTACGAATATTGAGGAAAAACTGTACATGATTTACTCTCTCTATAACTAAATAGATCTTTCCTTGAACAGAATTTTATAGTTTGAAAAAGACAGAATGGTATGCATGAAATCTATTTAAAAATATAAAAACAGGGTTGGTTATGTGGCTCAAGCAGTACTGCGCTCACCTAGCCTGTGTGGGGCTCTGGGTTTGATTTTCAAAGCCATATTAAAAAAATTAAGATGTTTAAAAAATAGTTTAAAACAAAGAAAATGGGATTTTTAAAAAATATTAACCAAGAAAAAATTAAGAATATATTCCCATTTGTATTAATGTTATATCCTCTTTTAGTAGGGAACTCTACAGGTTGTCATCATAAAAAAGATAGAGTGGATTTAGTATTGTTACTGCGGTTTACTTTTATCTCCAGCCTCACCTTGTGTTTGCTTCCTGATTTAATGGCAATCAAGTTGTAGATTTCTTCGGGTGTTCTTGTTGATTCAGTGTTGGTAGCCCTCTTTACTGTTAGCATTTATTCACCTTGATGGGATTTGGACATGCTAATGATTCAGAGCCTTCTGGGTGTGTCTAGTAATCATTGGCATGTGGGATAGCAACTGAAGTACAGACCTTCCCTAAAGTTGGGCAGCGTCATCCAATAGGATGGTGGCTTGGTTGAAATAAATGTTGAAAGAACAAGAAAACAGCAACAGATGCCAGTGCTTCTCTTTTTGATGGCTGCTGCCATTACTTGAGGATATCTGACTCTTGCTCCTTCACTCCTGCAAAGTGGACTGTACCAGGGATTGTCCATGGAGTTTCCAAAAGCCTGGGATAGTTGTGGGTCATTGCCACCAGTGATTGGGATCCTGGGAATTTCAAAAGTGGTATGAAACCTATCTATCAACAACATCCATTCAATCCAACACGGACATCCAAGATGATTGAATTTTAACTTCAGCGGAAATGTACCCATGAGATCCTGTCTTCATATCTTCCACACCCTGTGTTTCAGGTCAAGAGGATCCCAGGAGAGTAGAAATTATCTTGCAAGGGGTCTCTGAAGACTTTTCCCCCTCTGAGAGTCTTCAGCTATGAAGAAGAATTTTCCCTGCTGTGTGGAGGCCTGGGATTGTGGAGAGTATGCTCCAGGGCCCCAGGCACTGCCAGCCATTGAAGAAGCAGATGCTGGGCCCTGGCCTCTGCCTTTGTATCCCCAGCTAGGCTTCCTTTCTGGGGATCACCAGGACTTCAACCGCAAAACACTTTTACCACCCTGTGGATTTCTCAGCTCTCACTGCCCCATCCATGGATCCGGATGGCACAGCACTTTGAGAAGAGGCCCAGAGCTGCCTGCCTGCCTGTTCAGGCCCAAGGCCTCAGACCCAGCAGGAGCCACCAGCCCCACCAGGAGAGTTGGACGCCTCTAAGAAACCAGGAAGACAGGTGCCTAGGCTGCCCCATTGCACCAAGGGATCCCGAGATTGCCCATACTCTTTCCAGCATCTTGCTGTGCTGGTGCCAGGAGCCTCTGCCTTAGGTTTCCATTTTCATGCAGAGGCTTTACATTTGAAGGCTCTGGACTCCTGGCTTTCTGCCTTTGGCTTGAGAGCACTGGCGTCTCTGTGAACATGCTGCAATGGACGATCCTCTGAGAAGAAACCATGTTCAAATAGACAATTCTCAGATTAGCAGTCAAGGGAGAAGTCTATGGCTTCTTGGATCTTCATGAAATTTTCTGTCCCTTGTATAATAAAATCATGGAAACAATCGTTTTCCACTAGTGTGCTTGATTTGGAGATTGGGAAATGAAAGGTGGGTTGGCTGGATGCCAGCATGGGCCCTGTGCAGGTGTCTTTTTTTGGCGGGAAAAGGGATGGATGCTGGGGTTTACTTTGCACAGGTCCACACAGGGTTCTCCCTTGCCTGTTAATCCTGCCCAGTATCAATGTATGGTAAATGTTTATTACAAGAATTCTTCAGCTCATATCACTTCTGTCATTGTTCTGGGTCTAAACATTCACAGGACTTCATTCCAGAGTTGTGTGAACTTTTGGACCCCTACCCTTCATTTCCTATAGTGAACTCCAAAAGTCTCACTTTTACACCTTTGACTCACCACAGGCAGATGTTTTACTTTCTCAGATTCAAAAGGAATATTTTCAAGAAAGGCAAAACTTGCTAAGCAAAGTATGTTCCCAGAGAAACTGATGACCCAGATCAGTTGTAGACATGAGCATATGCCTTAAAGGAAGTCCTTCAATTTTCAGCTTTGGGCTTTCATACAAAATTTATTCTTTTTTTTTTCAGAGTTGAGCACTACAAACACAACCAGAGAGAACCAGAAGTGAAGGACAGTCCCAAATTTAATACTTTATTTCGTGCACCACATTAATGGCATCAATTGCAAAGTACATTATTGAAATTTTGGTGCAATTGAAATATCCCTTGAATTCACACACCGGAAGTTCTCTATAATCCAACTTGCAATCTGTCAAGAATAGAATTAGGAGCAGAGGTCTGTAGCTTGGAAAAGATTTAAGAATCCAGCAATAAGAAATGCTTGCAAGGCAAGTAACCCAGTCGATAAATGGGTAAATGAATTGTACAGACATTTTTCAAAAGAAGTATGAAGGGTCAACAATTATATGAAAAATGTTCAACATTTTTAGCCATCAGGGAAATGCACAACAGGGTAGAAGATGTGGCTCAGCAGCACAGCACTTGCTTAGCATAAGCAAGGCCCTGGGTTTGATAATCCGCACCACATAAAAATAAATAAATAAAGGGAAATGCACATCAAAACTATACTGAACAGTGGTGTATGCCTGCAATCCCGCTGCTATGGAGGCTGAGGCAGAAAGATTGTGAGTTCAAATCCAGCCTCAGCAACTTAGTGAGGCCCTTAACAACTCAGTGAGACCCTGTCTCTAAATAGAATACAAATAAGGACCTGGGGATGTGGCTCAGTGGATAAAGGCCCCTGGGTTCAATCCCCAGTACAAAAACAAAAATAAAAACAAAAAAACCCTATACTGAGATTCCACCTTACTTCAGTTAGAAGTGCAGCCATCAAGAATACAAAGAATAAATGCTGGTGAGGATGGCATGATGGGGTAAGAACCTCTTACACACTGTTGGTGGAAATATAAATTAGTACAGCCACTATGGAAATCATTATGAAGGTTCTTCTAAAGGCTAAAAATAAATCTTCTATATGATCCAGCTATACCACTTTTGGGTATTTATCAAAAAATAAAAATTAAAGACAGCACATTTTACAGATAACATGCATACCATGTTTATTGCAGCACAATTCACATTAGCCAAGTTTTGAGATCAACAAAGGTGTCTGTATACACACACACACACACACACACACACACATATGCACACACACACATATGCACACACACACACACACACAAAATGCAGTTTTATTCAGATGTAAAGAAGAACAAATATGTCACTTGTAGAAAAATGTATGAAACTGGAGACCATAATTTTTTTGAGTGAATAAGTCAAAATCAGAGAGAAAAGTACCGTGTTTTCTCCTTGTGTGGAAACTAGGAAGGCAAAAAAGGACCTCATGAAATTAGAAGGAAGAGAAGAGAGTAGAGGGAAGGGATCAGGGGACAAAAGAAGGAACAGTGAGGGAACCACTGGGGAATGAAATTAATCCAATTATGGTTTTGTTTATGTACCAATAAGCCACAGTGAAAGTTGCCATTCTGTACATTTTATATGCACTGATGAATGGGAAAAAAAAAGCAGGCAGGCGAGCAGACAGGCAGGCATATGAGAGATAAATGTTTGCAAGAATGTAGTGAAATTGAAACACATTGGGCTCCCGCGAATGTAAACCAAGAAATAAAAACATTGGGAATAAAACAGAGTAGACACACATGTTAATATGAAAGGACACACAGTACCAAATCAGTGTTTGTTAAGTGTACACAATAAATATATAAATTAAGTATATGATTTAAAGTAACGATTGCATTTGATTCTACAACCTACATAAATGAAGTGTTTAATTATGGGAAATTTTGCTTTACCACTTAGAGCCTCAGCTGTTGTAAGGGGAAAAAAAGATCATATCTGGCGAAACCGGGGTGAGGAAGTACCAAAGATTAAACCCAGGGGTAACAATTTAACCACTGAGCCAAATCCCCAGCCCTTTGTTTTTTTGAGACAGGGTCTCTCTAAATTGTTTAAGATCTCTTTAAATTGTTGAGGCTGGCTTTAAACTTGGGATCCTCTGGTTTCAACTGGCCAAATCTACCAGATTACAGACAAGCACCACTATGCCTAGAAAAATCATTTTTTAAAACAGGAAAATGGTGGACATATAAGTGCTCAATAAAAAAAATATGTTAATTGTATTGCTTTAATTTTAATAATGCAATTAACAATTTTATTAGAGGCCTTCACCTTCAGGAACAAACTGCCATAAAGCTTTTCATTTTAGTATTTAAAAAGCACTTTTCCTAAAAGAAAAATCTACATTTTTCATTTATTCTTAAGATAAAACGATTGTCAAACATTAAAAAGAATTTCAGGCCGGCCATGGTGGTGCAAGCCTGCAATCCCAGCACTCATCAGGCTGAGAAAAGAGGATCAGGAGTTCAAAGTCAATCTCAGCAACAGTTAGTTCGAAGTACCTTCCCCTCCCCTCAAAAAAAAAAATAATAATAATAATAAATTCGGAATGGGAATCTTGCATAGCATGTGTAAGTCTTTGAGTTCAATCCCCAGCAGCAGAAAGGACAAAGCTGGGGGGAGGGGGGGTGGGGGGAGAGAGAGGGGAACTTTAAGTAGCCTCTGGGTGGGTTGGCGGTTGGGGATTACTAGGTGCAAGGGTCTTTTTGCGTGTTTTCCCCAGAATCCTGGAAAACATGAATTCTACCATTAGCCATCTTGAAATTCTAGGCCTGTTTTTATCCCTCCACCCAAGAAACACAAGTGATTCTGCCCCCTAAGGGCCCAGACAGGTATTTCCCCACAGAGACATACCACAGCCAAAGCTATTAGCCAGCCGACTCCTCCCATCTAGGGGCGGAGCTCCGTAGGGGCGGAGCTTAGCGTGACACTGGAACTTGGGTTGCGCAGGCAATATAACTGGCCCTCCAGGGCGCATCCAGGTCAGTGCATAGGAGCAAGGTTCCAAAGTGGGACGCCAAGCACAGCAGTGGGCGCAGATCCAAAGAAGCTAGGACTGCCGCCCACCCAAAAGCTTAGCGCACCTCACCTGTCCTCTGGACCTGACTGTCACCATGGCGCAGGACCGCGCCACCTGCGCCCTGCACTCACTTTGCCCAGAAACGGGAGCATCCACCACAGCGCCGTCGACATGGTGGGCATTCGTCCACGCAGCCCCAGCGAATGCCCTGCGCCCAGGGGTGGACCACAGCCTGGAGGACCAGGCCCTGCTAAACGCCGCCAATAGACAACCCTGCAGACCCTGCAGAGGCCCCGGCGGAACCCACCTCGCAAAACTCTGCAGCAGCAGCCAACACCACCGCGCTCACCTCCTTGGTGGTTCTGGCCGCGGGCTGCTCCTTCCTGGTACCCACGGATGATGGCGACCTGGTGCTATTGCCTGCGCCATGCTCGGTCCTGCAAGTGAATCTCCAAGGACACAACCCCATTCTGATCTTTGAGGGCCTCGTGGGAGCCACCGACCAACGCCCAGGAGGCCAGGGAGACTGTCCTGAAGACCCGGAACTGGGCGCCTTCCTGATACCCCTTGGTGAGAACATGGTCGTCGACCAGGGATTCTTCTGCGAATTTATGCCAGAGATCGTCAGAAAAATAGAGGCCTTCGAGGAGCAATGGATGGACCTTCCAGCCGGCCCGCAGGGGCCCATCCCATATCTCCCTGCTTGGGCCCCCACCCCTAGTCCAGTGAGGCGCTCTTCTAATCCCGCCTATGACTTGGATTTCCACCTTCTGAGGCCCTTCCCCACCTCACCGCTGCAACTTCTACCTCCCTTTGCAACTTCAAGTCCCCAGGTACGTCCTCAGCGCTCTCCACGCCCTAGGAGCAAAGCCTGCAGACCTCTGTTCTAGGAAGAAAGGAACTTCTCCCCACTGCACAACCGGAACACACTCCTGGACACTCTTCTGGGGTGCATGCTGGATCCCCAGAGCCCCTCAATAGTCAGCAATTCTGTGCTGACAATAGTTTTTTCTGTACCCGATTGTAAGGAAATAAAGACATCAGAAAGAGAAGGCAGATTCCACATTTCATCTTGGAAATGGAAAATCTTCAGGGAAACCAAAAACTGTGTTTTCAGATTTTGGAGATTCTTCACAGGATCATTCTCTAAACATACACACACACCATTTCCCTGCCTTTTGTAGACGTTGTTTTCTCTCAAATGCACTTTTAAACTCATATCACCACTCCCCTCTTTTTCCCCCAAACCAAGAAATCACTGGATTTCTTATGCTGTGAGTTTTCTTTTGTGTTTTCCCATTGAGTGATGAAGACATTCAGCCATAGCATGTCTAGTTTTTGATTTTTCCACCTGCTGCCCCAGTGAACTGCCAAATACTATGATGGTTGCTACATCTGATTGTATGGTATTTGTTCTCAGCAGTCTCCTAACCTGTTGAAGAAATTCTCTTCAAATTTACTTCTTAATGTAATTGAGATTTATGTGGAATTTTATCAGATGTTGTCAGCATGCATTGGAATACATTTTTAAAATATGTTCATCTGGTGATTTAAACCAATAGACTAATGGAAATGTTTGCTTTACTGCTATTCCACAGTGTTTTCCTCCATTTAAATTGTACCCTGTTTTTTTCTAATGTAAATAAAACTTGTAACATTTGAATGTTAATTTATTACTATGTTTGCTTCATTTCTATAAAGTAAAATGTTACAAAACTTAAGTCAAAGGGTCATTTCATTTCAAAACATCAGTAAATATTCAGCTTGACCACCGCACCTTAGTAATTATTATTTTTAATTTTCAGTTGTACCTGAACAAAATACCTTTAGTTTATTCATTTATCTATTTTTTTATGTGATGCTGAGGATTGAACCCAGTGCCTCCATGGACTAAGCAAGGGCTCTATTGCTGAGCTACAACTCCACCCTCACATTACCAATTCTTTCCTACCTTTTTATTCTTAACATTCAACTCATTCAGTCTAGCCTCAATTTTCATCTGGCTGAAGAATATCTTTAATAGTTATTTCCACCATGTCCTACGTGTGGTAAACTATCTTGGTTCTGTAAGTTTTAACATGGTTTTGCATGATAAACTCTCTTAGTATTGTGTGCCTAAAAAGGCCATTATTACTCATGTATGAATATTTGAATTTGGTGTCAACACACCTTATATATAATCAGAGATATGATAAATTATTGTGTAGTTGTGTATTAAGAATTGTAATGCAAAATAAATTTTAAAAAGAAAAAAATGCCATTATTACATATTCATTCTTAAATATAAAATGATATATAACTGCTTGAACAATATTTGCCTATTGCCATTTTTGTGGTTGCAAGATAAAAAGTCTGCCAATCAAGTTGTTATTCCTTTATATGTGACTTTTCTACTCATCATAGTATATTTTTAAATTGTCTTATTTTACTTTTTGTGTTCCTTGATTTGTAAATGTTTTTATTATTGCATTATAGTTATACATGATAGTGGGGTTCATTTTTGACACTCATACATGCATAGAATATAATTGGTTCTATTTTAATACCCAGTACTTCCATTTTTCATTACCTCCTTTCTCCCCTGTTCCTCTTCCTCTGTATTAGTCTTCCTTCTTTTTATTTTTAGCTTTTTAATCAGTTTCTTTATAGATAATACATAATGATAGAATGCACTATGACATATTCACATTTGTACATAGCATAATATGATCAATTTCACTCCACAGTTCCACACTTTTCCCACCCCTCCTTCTTTTCTCTCAATTCTCTTCTCCATTCCACTGATGTCCCAAAGGAAAAAAATAAGAGCATGAATAAAGAGCTTACAGAATGAGAAAATCTTTACCACTACTCTTCTGACAGGGAATCAATACTTAAAATATATTAAGAACTGAAAAAGCTGAATCCCCACTCAAAAAAATCACAAAATAACCAATCAGTAAGTGGGCAAAGGAATTAAACACACTTCTGAAAAGAAGAAATGCAAACAACTAACAAACATGAAAAAAAATGTTCAAAATGTTCAACATCCTTAGAAATCAGGAAAATGTACATCAAAACTACATTGAGATTTCATCTCCAATTAGAATCGCAATCATCAAGAATAAAAAATAATAAATACTGGCAAGGATGTAGAGAAAGTAATACACTCAAACATTGTTAGTGGGACTACAAATTAGTAGATTCACTGTGTAAAGTAATATGGAGATTTGAGTCTCAACAGGAACACAACAATCACATGACCCAACTGCCCTTGATATTTATCCAAAAAACTAATATCAGCATACTATAGTGATGTAGACACATCAGTGTTTATAGCAATGCAAGTCACAATAGTCAAGTTATGGAATCTTCCCAGGTGCCCATCATCAGAGGAGTGGAGAGAGAAAATATGGTGTGTATATGTACACATTTTGTGTGTGTGTGCATGTGTGTGTGTGTACAGTCATAAAAAAGAATGATACTTTGTTATTTGCTGGCAAATGGATGAAACTGGAGAACATTATGTAAGTGAAATAAACTAGAGTCAGAAAGTCAAAGATGAAATGTTTTCTCTCATATGCAGAAGCTAGAGAAAAATAAAGGGGGAGAGGGTGATCACATTTTAGTATTTTAAAAAATATTTATTTGTCTTTCGTGTCTACAGCCTTCCTGCAATGTTGTCTCTAGGCAGGCTCTCTTGCCCTTTGGCTTGATAGAATTTAACTACCTCTTGATAGAATTTAACAAAATCTTAGGCTCTCTAATTTCAGTATATCTCACATGTGCCCAGGTTGAAAATCCAATCACATACATAATGGCATTATCCAATCTATCTTTTGTTTATGCTTCTGTAGGAAAGTTTTTGTTTCAATTATTTTTTTTTTCCTCGATTTGTACCTACTTCTTGTTTTAAGACTTCTCCCACTGGATATCAAAAAGTCCTATTTAGGTATGTTCATGGATATTGCTTCGATACTTAAGTTTTGAAAATTTTTAAACTCTTAACAGTTCAGTTACTTCAATTTCCTTTTGTTGTTGTTGTTGTGTTTGTACTAGAGATTGAAATAAGGAGCACTGGACCACTGAGTCACATCTCCAGCCTTTTTTAATATTTTATTTAGAGACAGCGTCTCACTGAGTTGCTTAGGGCCTCGCTAAGTTGTTGAGGCTGCCTTTGAACTTGTGACCCTCCTGCCTCAGAGTTACTGGGATTGTAGGCTTGCACCACCATTCCTAGCTAATTCAATTTCTTTACAAGTAAAATCTCCCATTGTTGTTAATCACATTTTGTTGCCTCATAAACTTAGTATACATCATTGATGAGAGTACAGTGGGAATTCATCTTCAGTATTCACAGTTTCCACTTCCTAGTTCACCAAGGACCACAACTCAGAATCAGACCTTTGGTACACTTATAACTTGTCTCTCTGAAAAATTATAGGTTTTATCGCCAAGCAATCCCATAGCTGCTCATTCTCAGTTTCCACCTGCCTCTCCTGATCCACTGCAGGCCTCTTGAAATAGTGGTAAGTGCCTCCTCAGCCTCTGACCATGGCAGTAGTCTGATTTTCAGACACCTAAAAGGAGTCGAAATCCCAAATGCCACTATATATTTTAGTCTTGCTACAAGAAATACATGAAAATATCAGCTCTGCATTGAGAAATAGAACTTCCTACTCCATTTCTGATACCTAGAAGTCTGTATCTTTCTTTTGAGAGTAGATACCTACTTTAATATGATTTAACACATCAATGCCGTGTCTCCAGTAGATGAAATCTCTTTGTATTTACTATTGTCTTGTCCACAGTTCCCACCATGACTCAACGCTCCCTCCTGCTCCCTCAATAGCACAGCAGTTAGTCAGTCTCTACCTAATTATCTGCTCATTCTGTAGGTCGGTGGCCCTATCTACAAAACTGTGTCTTCTATTACAAGAGCCTCCTAATCTAAACTAGACACTAAGCAAATCCATTTTCAGTCACATGTTAATGGAACAGTTCCAAGAGATCCTTAAAAACAATTCTCTGGAAAGCCATGGAGAAAAATTAATATTTTAATGGGATAACACATATTATAAAAATGTAAAAGAAATCCTTCAAAGCCAAAACTAGTGACCAATCATGAATCTAGAGAAGACAGTAGATGTTGAAGCAAGAAGTCTCCTTAAGAATCTCTGGTGATCTAGAGCTTTGGTTGTAATGGCCTATTTATTGGAGACAGAAAATAAAATTCAGTGATTACACAACACTGAAGAGAAAATCCCAGGCTTCTAGTGATTCTAAGCTCTCAACCCAAACTTAAAGAATACATAAGGAAACACACCACTAAAAGAGAAAAAGTAGACCTAAAACAGGACAAAGGAGTCAGTCCCTCAAATGGTTGTGATAGATTACCAGTTATAAAATATTTTTAAATAAATGTAATTTGATTGGGCTGGGGATGAAGCACAGTTGGTAGAGTGCTTGCCTCCCATGCACAAGGACCTGAGTTCAATCCCCAGAACCACAAAAAAAATCAATTAATGTAATTTGATTGAGAGAGATGGAAACATTAAAGGGGAACTAAAGAAAACTTACAGGAATTAAATACATAAAAATTGTAGTGGTGAATATAAGGAATGGGTTAAGAATAGAGAGAACTAACTGGAAATCTAAATATACTAAAATCATCCATAAAGCTAAGGGGAAGAGGTAAAAATATATAAAACATGCAAGAGAAGCTCACAAACTTTAGACAGAGGTTTCCATCTACCATCACTGTCAGAGACGAAGAGGATGAGCACCCAGAGAATGGGAAAGCAGTATGAATGAGGATTCTGTGGATGTGTTAATAGAAAAATCATTCATTCATTCATTCAACAAATATGTATTGAGTACCTTCTGTGTACCAGATATTTTTCAAAACCCTGGGAATACAGCCAAGAACAAATTGGTAAAAAATCAATCTTTGTGGAGTATAATAATTCACAGAAGAAATGATTCTGCCCTAAATGAAAGTAGTTAACAGAAACAATGATATGAAGTGGTATTTCTGAGACATATTTTCTGGTGCTTGGGGGCGGAAGTGGTTCCCAGGGTTTGAACTCAGGGGCACTTAACCACTGAGAAACATTCCCAGCCCCATTTTGAATTTAATTTAGAGACAGAGTTTTACTGAGTTGCATAGTGCCTTGCTTTTTGCTAAGGCTGGCTTTGTGTTTTTGGTTCTCTCACCTCAGTCTCTGGAGCTGATTGGATCACAGTTGAGTGGATTACAGGGTTATAGGTGTGTGCCACCAGGCCCAGCTCTCAGATATATTTTGAAGATTGGAAAAAAAACAAGATTTGTTGAAGTGAAAGATGAGAGAGGGTTAGGGTAACTTGAATGTTTGGAGCCTGAGCTCATACACACACACACACATACACACACACACACACACACACACACACACATGCATGCATGAACACACCAAAAAAGATGGAAATATTGTTTTCTGAGATCAGAAAGCCTTTGAGATTAGAAAATGATTTTTAAATTAGTTCAGTCTTGGACATGTATGATTTGAGTTGCTCGTTACATAGCTAAGTGAAGATATTGACTAGAAAATGAGATACAGGAGTTTGGATTGCTTGAGAATGATGAAAGATGGAGACATACCATTGTTTTGGAAGTATTATCCAAGCATATTTTTAAATCATTAGGAACTATGACAGAATCAATGTGGAACAGTGTGACAGAATCAATGTGGAATAGAGTAAAAAGCATTCAAGAAATGAGGAGTAAGAGCCCCAATGTTTGACAGAGAGTGGAGGGCTGCACTAAGAAAGAGTAGTGGGTGGGATGGGTGTGGTGGCACCCATATTCCCAGCAGATCATCTTAACATCTGAAGGTTGAGGTGGGAGGGTCACAAATTCAAAGCCATCCTCAGCAACTTAGTGAGGCCCTAAGCAACTCAGTGAGACCCTGTCTCTAAATAAACTGTAAAAAATGACTGGGGGGTGGCTCAGTGGTTGAGTTCCTCTGGGTTCAATCCCCAGTACCAAAAAAAAAAGTGGGCTCTGATAATATTAAATTTAGAAAGGAGAAAGAACTGGTTGGGAAGTGGCAATGAGGAGCAAGAAAAACAAAGAAGAAGAAGAACACAGCAATTGGGAGCAAGAGGAACCCCTAAAAATACTAGGGCTGTGGAAGACACTCTCCAGTGTTGAAGCTTACAAAGAAAGCAGGGTACTCAGAGCAAGCAAGGTCAATTGTAGAAAGATAAAGGGAAGCTTGAGATTTTGCAGTTCTGAATTATTGACTATGAGCTCCATAATACCAAATAATAAGTGTAAAAGATGGAGGAGAAGTGAAGGAGATAGAAGATGTCATGAACAGGGTATTTGAGGATTTAAATCTTATGAGATAAAAAGAGATTCTCACCTTGAACAAGGACAAAACACATGAGATTAGTCTTCATGATCCTACAGCAATAGAGGTAGGGGTTTGCAGTGCTGAAGAAAGAAGACACCTAGTTCTGGGCATAGTTGTAGCAAGCTTTTTAAAGAAGCACAATGATGTTCAAGATCATAAATAAGTACACATTTAGACAGATTATTGTAAGCCTACAAAACACCAAATGATAAGGAGAGGACATATAGAAAGAGTAGGTGAGGCCCTAGGTTCAATCATCAGCACCACAACAAGAAAAGGGGGATAGATTGATGGCAGAAAGAGAAGATGTCTACAATGAAGAGGCAAAGAGTTAGAAAGCTGATTTCTCAATAGGAAAAAAAAATGGAAGACAAAAAAATAGTGGAATAACAGCTGCAAAGCACTGATACAAAACAACTGGAATTCTGGCCTGAAATTTTTCACTTAAATGAAAGAATCTTTTTAAGATATGCACAAAATAAGAATGGAAAATTATACTGCATGTATGTATACTATTTCAAAATACATTCTACTTTGATGTTTATCTAGAAAGAACAAATAAAAAGTTAAATAAAAAACAAAAAATAAAATATTAATAAAGCATTTCTTAATTTATTATGTGAACTCCCAGTCAAAATCATAGAAACAGAGAGTATAAGGGTAGTTAGTGGTTGGGAGATAGTGAATGGTATTGGTCAAGGGATACAAAGATTCAGTTTCACCAGAATAAGTTTTGAGATATACAGTATAGCATGATGGCTATTGTTAATAATTATGTATTGTATACTTCAAAACTGCTAAAATAGGTTCTAAATGTTGGCTCCACAAAAATGAAAAGTATATGAAGTGTTGAGTATGTTAATTATCTTGATTTAATTTTCCCAAAACTCGTACATCTATCAAACACCACATTTTATGTCATAATTGTATGTAATTGTTAGCCATTAATAAGAATAAAAATTGTTACCTGATCTTAAAGGACCCTGTCTCAATTTTTTTAAATTAATTTAAAAGGCTAGGGATGTAGCTCAGTGGTAAAGAGTCTATGAGGTCAGTCCCCAGTATCAAAAGAAAAAAAAAAAAGTAAATGTAATAATTTAAAATGTCAACTGTATGAAATTATCTCTGGCTAAACAGAAAAATCAATGCAACAGAAAGATCAAAGAAATCCACACTTAAATGAATATATATATATATATATATATGAAATTGTGCAGTTCAGTGAGGAAAGATGAATTTTTTAATTAAAAAATATCAGGACAATTGGTTTTGCATATGGGGAAAAACTGGATCACTTTCTCATGATTACAAAAGAGCCTGCTACATCTGGATAAAGAGTTTACATTTTGAAAGGTGAAGATGTAAATATTGAAAGAGATATAGAATGACCTTGGAATAGGGAGTATTTCTGAAACAATACACAAACATCACAATCATAAAGAATAAAACTCATGGAGTTGAAACCATTTTAAAATTAAGCATTTGTTTAATATAAATAAGGTGAATAATAACAAATCACAAAATGGGTAAAGATCATTTCAATATATGTAAGTAAGAAACAAGTTCCAAAAATCAATAACAAAAAAATATGGCCAAACAACAAAGATATTCCACAGAAGATGTTACATGGATGGCCAATACATATGTAAAAACATGATCAATGTCTGAGTAATCAGGGAAATAGAAAACACATGGTATACCATTTCATACCAACAGACTGATAAATGCTTTAAAATCCAACCTCATTAAGCGTAGTCAAGAATGCGGTACAGAGAGAACACAACCTCCCAGCGGTGTTCCCTTACACAAAGATGCTTTGGGGCAGCCAGGTAGAAAGTTTGCATTATCTATTATTGTTTAGATGCCACTCAATACCCAGAAATTTCATATCTAATTGCCCTAATCTTAAAGGTTAAAAAATAAAAAATTGTGTCTTATAAAATTAAACATGTGTTTTTGGGGGGACGGGGTGTTTGATTGGTATGAGATTGAACCAGGAGCACTTCACCACTGAACCACATCCCCAGTCTTTTTTAATATTTTATTTAGAGACAGGGTCTTTTTTAATTTCTTAGGGCCTTGCTAAGTTGCTGCAGCTGGCTTTGAATCTGGCGATCCTCCTGCCTCACCCTGACAATGATCCGCTGGTATTACAAGCTTGAACAGCTGCACCCAAATAAACATGTGTATTTGATTCCCGTGTCCAACACAAATCAGGCATTTAATGTTGTAAAACATTCTTTCCTTTTCTTAACTATTTGTGAGGATAAACTAATTTCTACACTTAATAAAGGTCAAATATCAGATTTGAATACAAAAAAAAACTTTTTTTTTTTTCTGGGCCTGACTTACAACAAAATACTATTCTCTTTATTTCCTAAAAAGCTCTTTTATCAAAGAAAATTTTATATTTCTAATTTCTCTCATAAATGAAAGAAATTTCTAGAAGCATATGTAGATAGGCTGGAAAAGCAGTGATGAGTGCTGAGATAAAGCTCTCTTTCATAGTCTTCTGGAAAATTTAGAAGAGACATTAGACACAGGCTACTTCTAAAGTAAGCAAGTCGTTTATAGGTTGCATTTTGAGTTTTAGTCGGTTGGTTTGTTTTTAATCAGAAATATGAGCAATAAGGACCACTGGTCCTGGCGGTGTTCCCTTTCCTAGCCTTCCTGAAACCCTTCCCTGCTATTGCACTACACATCGCCATTCCGCTGGCCACGCCCTGAGCCGTCAAAGTCTCAGCCCTTGTCGTCCACGCCTGCAGATGGAAAGCCAATTATTCCAGGGCGGAGGCCAGAGATGGGCGTGGTTCTCCAGAAGCCTGGACTGCGGCCCGCCCTCCCAGCTAGCCTAACCTGTCATCAAGACCTGTCTGTCATAGCCCCGCGCGCAGGACCGCGCCATCCGCGGCCCACACTCACTAGGCCGGGACCGAGAGCGCCGCCGCAATGATGGCCTTGTGCCCATGCAGCCCCAGCGCCTGCCCGGCGCCCTGGTGGGGACCACAGCCGGGAGGACCCGACCATACCAAGACTGGACGACCCCGCAGACTCTGCAGAGCTCCAGGCGGCGCCCAGCCTGCAAGATTCCGCGGGGACAGCTGATGCCACCGCGCTCATCTCTGTGGTGGTCCTGGCCGCAGGTATCTACAGGCACCCCCAGAACGAATTCAACCTGGTGTTGAAGCCCGCTCCAACCTCGGTCCTGCAAGTGTCTCTTCAAGGACACACCCTCATCCTGATCCCTGAGGGCCTTGTGGGCGCCACCGACCAACGCCCAGGAGGCCAGGGAGACTCTCCCGATGGCCCAGAACTGGGCACTTTCCTGAGCGCCCCAGGGAGGACGTGGTCGTCAAGCAGGGATTCGCAGAAGAATTTGTCCCAGAGATCTCCAGCCAAGAAGAGCCTATGAGAAAGAGGACATGGACCCTCCAGCCGGCCAGGGACTGGGGCTCCTTCCCTCCAAGTGAGTCTCTAGGCTCCTTCCTTCCAAGTGCTCATGGGTACTTGCTACTTGAGACTGTCCAGAACCTCAGTGGCAGCAAAAACCTCTACCAGGAGTGAACTGACTCCATTTGGTTGAGGGTATTAGTGGATCTGCAAGACCCATTGTAAGCACAGAAAAAGCAACCACCCAGAGACGCGACATCTTCATTGGAGGACTGTGGACAGCTACATATTTTCTTTTTGGTTTGGTTTGAGATTGTTCTCCCCTTCGTTTTGTTTTGTTTAGCGAAATTTCTTAATCAGTAGCAGGTGAAGACACCAAAAAAGAAGAGAAGGCTGGCACTTTTGTTTGAATAAGTAACCTCAGAGAACCCACCATGGACTTTTAGTTCCCTGGCCTCTGCCGCTGAGCTATTTATTCCACCTCTGCCAACTCCTGTCTCCCTGTTTCATCCTAACTCTTGCTTAAAACTCATTTCAACTTTTTTTTTCAATTTTACCCGATTTTTCACCACTTCCATATGTATCTCTCCATTCTCTAAGATCAAGGTTGTTGTCTTTCCTTCTTTATGTAATTATGAATTTGCAAGTAGGATTGCTCCAATATCTTATGAGGTGCTTCTGATTAATGATTTTTTTTTTTCCTGTTTCTTCTTGCTTTCCTTACTTTCTTTTCTTGGATCTGGTCAACCAAGATAAATATATATTAGATAAATAAATGAAAAAAAATACAAATGTAATGCACTGGACCTTTTGGAAATGTTTCTAAATCCTGAGGGTGGTAAAAAGTACAACTGCTCACTACCACACCCTTTGTTTCAAGCACAGACATTAGGTCTAATTTATTTTTGAGAATTTTTTCATTCCCAATGCCTATGAGCCCACCACCCAGAATTGGAGTTATTCGTAGTACTATTTCCTCAGTGTCTTTTTTACTTCAAATAAATTACTTTTTTTTTTTGAGAGAGAGAGAGAAAGAGAAAGAGAGAGAGAATTTTTAATATTTATTTTTTTTTAGTTTTTGGCGGACACAACATCTTTGTTTGTATGTGGTGCTGAGGATCGAACTGGGCCGCATGCATGCCAGGCGAGCGAGATACCGCTTGAGCCACGTCCCTGGCCCAAAGAAATTAGTTTAAATGATGTATATCCTTTTACCGCATTCCTCACTCCTGTTTCCAGAACATTCCTATCACAACATGAAGTTGATATTATTCCAATCAAAATACAAATGCTACATATACGTTATACATAAGTATTGATATAAGTAAGCAAAGTTTATGTTGTTTTGTAAGTGATTAGATTTTCATACCTGGCTTCATATTCTTTGATTTGTTTTTTCCCTCACTCTGTTTTCTAAATAGTGACTTACAAATATAGTTGATGTTTTCTAAAGATTTGAGTTTCCATCATATGAATATGCCATTTTTTTGGGGGGGGTGTAGGGTATCAGGGATTGAACTGAAGAGCACTAAACCACTGAGCCACATCCCCAGCCCAATTTTGTATTTTATTAGAGACAAAGTTACACTGAGTTACTTAGCACCTCGCAGTTATTGAGGCTAGCTTTGAACTCGAGATCCTCCTGTCTCAGCCTCCTGAGCCACTTGGATGCCATATTTTATCTATTCATTAGATTCATAGTGATTTCGGTTTTTACTATTACAAATGAACTTGAACTTTTCATCCTGTGTGCCTAGGAAGAGTGTCTCTAGGAAATACACCTGGTTATATTAATGGGTTGTAATTTCAGAAGAGTTTACCAAATTGTTCTCTAGAGTGATTACAACATTTGAAGAGCTCCAGAAGTCTCTCATCAGACCATATCACTTTAAATTGTTTTCCAATGGTATCTCAGTTTTAAATTTTGTACTTTCATAATTACTGGTAAGATAATGCAATTTTTAAATATGTACAAGGGGATCACTTTTAAAATAATCCGATGCACTTTAATACATCTTACTATTTCAATTTACCACAAGTTCAGTGGGAAGGACAGGTACAACCTGGATTAAAGCACTTATTTTTAAGCTGGCTTCTTTTTAGTCCATTATTAGGCAATTATCATGAGAATCAAATTTTCCCCAGGCAGAAAATTGACATCTTAATTCATTAAACAAATTTTAAAGCTAAGTTTGGAGGTCTTAACATAGAGTTTTAATAGAAAACAGTGCAAGGAGAACCAACATCTAACTGGGTAAGAATTAAAAGAGAAAAAGATTAGTTTTTCCAAAAAAGTAGAATGTGGAAAAGAAAAGGTAGACAAAATAAAAAGCATTCATCACTCCCAGACACCATAACTTTTAGCTTCTGTAATTCAAAATCCTTCATATTATTTGAGAAGAAGGCCAGAAAGAGAGAGACAGAGACAGAAACAGAGGTGTTTTGGCCTTACTTCCTGTTTAAGAATCTGGTAAAGACAAGGAGGATGATACTCAGGTGAGGAAAGCCTCCATCCACCGTGTACCCAGCCACCATTTTGAGGAGGAGCAGGAGAGGAGGGCATCCACACACAGTGAGCATTTCCTACAAGCTGCCATGTTATCTGAAAGAGAATTAAAACCCAGCCTGTCTGGGATTCACTTGTGTGGGATGTTAGAGTGGCCCTCTTCCCCCATCCCAAGCTCAAACCCCCCAAACTTATGAGGTATAGCCCCATATAAAAAATGAAAAGTATGTCCAATAAAGATTTTCTTTACATAACTAAGCAGAAACCTGTTCACTGATCTTCTGTTTACTGTCAACTTACATACTTTAACCATTCTTTTCTATTGTTACATCTATTAGATTTTTCCTTATTCATTTGACATTTTTTTCATGATATGATCCCTCATTATATATCTTGTAAATATTTTTTCCAATGTGTCCCTTGGCTTTTAACTTGTTCAATACACAGGCTTTATTATTCTCATAAACTGAAATCTCAAGGTCATTTCTTTATAATTTATATTTTGTTTCAATTTAAGAAATCTTTCCCAGGATACAACATAAATATAGTTCATACATCTCTAATCAAATCTCAAATTTTTTTTCCCAATTTAAACAATTGATCTATCAGAATTTTTCTTTTTAATTTTAATTTAATTTCATTTTTTTATTTTTACAGTTGAGGGTAGGAATATATTTTTCTTTCAGATGGAAAGTCACTGTTCCAGAATCTACTATGGAATTGTCTACCCTTTCATTACTTACTTATAATACCAATTCTGTCTTTTACAGATGTTCACCCTATAAGGGAAAACTAAAGAAATAAGCAAATACCGAGTTTACAACAGAAGGCCCTCAATAAAAGAAATTCTAAATGATAAAAAAGAGATCACAAAGTGGAAGTTCTGGAAAGCGAAGGGTTGAGGAGGGAATGAAAATCAAGGAAAGCCAGGTGCAGTGGTGCATACCTGTAATCCCAGAAGATCATTGATCATCCAGAGGCTGAGGCAGGAGGATGGCAAGTTCAAAGCCAGCCTGTGCAACAAGTGAGGCACTCAGCAACTCAATGATTCCCTGTCTCTATAAATAAAATACAAAATAGGCCTAAGATTCGGCTCAGTGGTCTAGTGCCCCTGAGTTCAATCCCTGGCAACCACCCCCCAAAAAGAGTAGTATTTATGTAGGTAAATTTAAAGGAACAGTGGTTGGATAAAATATTAATAATGTCTTGAGGGTATAAAAACAAATCAAAGATAGAATTAAAATGCATTTTAAGCAAGAGATTTAAATGTTTTCAGATTGTTGCATGGCTTGAGCGGTGCGGGAGGTAAAATCATTGAATAACTAAAGACTCCATTAATCCTAGACTCTGATATGTAAAACATGCATGGTTTAGTATAGAAGTTAATTAATAAAGGAATAACAGAGGAATAATAGACATTCAATTCATTCAAAGTAGGCCACAAAAATATACAAAACAGAAAATACTGGACAATATTCATTGGTAGCATTAAACCTAAATATGCCACCTATTATCTCAAATGCAAATGGACTAAATGCTCCAGTTAAAAGACAAGGATTATGAAATTTCATATTAAAAATCAAATATTATGTTGTGTATAAAGGAATGTTACAGAAATGTTGAATATAAAAGAATTGAAAAGATATATAATGCAATAATCACTAAAATAAATATGTTGATAGTAAGTAAAATAAACAATATGGAGAAACAAGGAGCATTGCTAGGAGAAACAAGGAGCAATTCTAGGAGAAAAGAGACTCACTAGAAATGATATAAAAATTTACCAGGATTATATAGCAATTGCGTGTGTGTGTGTGTGTGTGTGTGTGTGTGTGTGTGTATGAGCCTTGAAACATAAAACAAAAATTAGCAAAACAAATAAATTACATTACTATAACTTTCTATTTCATAAATTGATGAAATAGAAAACAGGATTTTGAGCAAAAGATGGAAGTCACAAAATAATATATGGCATTATATTACTGTTATAAAGTTCAAAACAGCTGGCTGCAGTGGCACATACCTGTAATCCCAGTGACTCTGGAGGCTGAGGCAGGAGAATTGTGACTTCAAAGCCAGCCTCAGCAATGGTAAGGCAATAAGCAACTCAGTGAGACCCTGACTTTAAATAAAATACAAAATAGGGCTGAGGATGTGGCTCAGTGGTTGAGTGCTCCTGAGTTCAATCCCCAGCACACACACACACACAAAAAAAATAAAAACAAATATAACTGCAATATCCAGATTGTCCAAGGCAACCAACCAATCTGCAATGTAAGAGAAAATAGGTGCCTGCATAAAGAAATGGTATGCATGCTATAGTTACAGAAAACTATACTTACAGAGGCTGTAGTTACAGAAGTTATAGTTTAAGAAAAGACACCAATGAATTTCCTCATCCCTAAAAAATAAAAGCCAGTGTTACCCTGATACTAAAACCAGGAAAGACATAACAGAAAAGCAAATAGCAAAAAAAAGTGTCATGTACAAAGCCACAGAAATTCTTATAAGATATTGAAACGATGAATCCAGTAAAATGTAGGAAAGATAATGAACAAATGGGCTGTATCCTAGTAAGGCAAGATTGGTTCAGTATTCAATGATCAATGTAACTCACTACATAAAGAAGAAAATTCATATCATCCCAGTAGATTCAGAAAAAGCATTGAACAAAATTTAATGTCCATTTTGATTTTCTTTAAAAGAAAAAATCCATGAGAGCTAGAAGTAAAAAAAAAAAAAAGAAAGAAATTTCCTCATCTAAGTAAAGGATGTCCACAAAACTATGGTAAAAGTCTGAATATTTTGCCCCTAAGATTAGGAGCAAGGTGAGGATATTGTTCTCAAACATTCTGATCAGCATTGTACTGGAGGTTCTAGCAAATATAATAAGGCAAGAAATCGAAATTAAAGCATAAAGACTCACTCCAATCATAATGGCAGCTATCGTGAAGACAAACAACAATAAGTGTTGGTGAGGATGTGGGGGAAAAGGCATATTCATACATTGCTGGTGGGACTGCAAATTGGTGCAGCCAATATGAAAAGCAGTTGGATATTCCTTGGAAAGGTGGTAATGAAACCACCATTTGACCCAGCTATCCCTCTCCTCAGTCTATACCCAAAGGATTTAAATACAGCATACTTCAGGGACACAGCCACATCAGAGTTTATAGCAGAACAATTCACAATAGCTAAACTGTGGAGCCAACCTAGATGCCCTTCAGTAAATGAATGGATTAAAAATGTGCATATATATACAATGGAATATTACTCAATAATAAAAGAGAATAAAATCATAGCATTTGCAGGTAAATGGATAGAGTTAGAGAAGATAATGCTAAGTGAAGTTAGCCAATCCCAAAAATCAAGTGCCAAATGTTTTCTTTGATATAAAGAGGCTGATTCATAGTGGGACAAGGATAGGGAGCATGGGCGAACAGACAAACTCTAGATAGGGCAGAGGGGTGGGAGGGAAAGAGAGGGGGCATGGGGTTAGAAATGATGGGATGATCATTATTATCCAAAGTACATGTATGAAGAAACAAATTGGTGTGAATATACTTTGCATACAACCAGAGATATGAAAAATTGTGCTCTATATATGTATTAAGAATTGTAATGCATTCTGCTGTCATATATAAATAAAAACAAAAAAAGATTTTGGAAGAGTATATTGTGTGTATAACATACAGAAATAAAATTCTCTGTTTACAAAAGATATGCTTGTCTGGGGCTGGGACTGTGGCTTAGTGGTAGAGCACTTGCCTAGCATGTGGGAGGCATTGGTTTGATCCTAACACCACAAAAAAAAATAAAATTAATAAACAAAGATATGAAAAAGATATGCTTTTCCAAATAGTAAAATCCCAAAGAATCTTTAGAAAACTACTACAACATGTTTAGTGAAAACATGAAAAACATAGGTGTAAAGACAAGGAAATAAATTACAGATTTAAACTTTAAAAATAGGAAGTTTTGATGGATAGTAACAAATTCTCAGTAAACAGAGAGACAAGCCATGTCAATAGACAGGAAGACAACGTTATTAATGTCAGTGCTTCCCAGAAATTATTTATAGATTTCATGGAAATTCTTTAAAAATACTACAGTATGTTTTTTTTAGAAATTGATAATCTGATTCTAAAATGTATGTGGAAATTAAAGTTGACTGAATAGCTGAAACGATTTCAAAACAGAAGACTGAAATTAAAGGCTTACTTTACCTGATTTCAAGGCTTATTATAACTTTAAGTTAACATGATCAAAAATATAGTATTTGTGAAAGAATAGACAAATATATCTATGGGACAGAACAGAAGAAAGAGTCTTGAAATAGATTGTGGTTTCTTTAAACCTTTTTTAATTACAAGTACAATTCAATGAAGATAAGCTTACAAATGATGAAGGGGAAAAAGGAATTTACACCCACACTTCCACACTGCACACCATAAATTTTTTAAAAATTCCTCAAATGAACCACAGACCTAAATGTAAAATGTTAAATTGAAAGTCTTAGAATAAAATATGAAAGGCAATCTTTGTTTCTTTAAATGAAGCAGATTTCTTAAATCTGACACTAAAAAAATAATTCAAGCAATCTTCATCCAGACTAGTGTATGTTTAACCATATTCTTCTTCTAGTTACTTAACTATAACTTCTAGTAAGTAACTTAACTTCAACTCAGATAAAGCTCACAAACATAACGTTGAGTAAAAAATAGCCAGACACACAAAGGTAAGTGCATGTTTTATTATTTGCATATATAGAATATCTTCTGGAATAGGCAAAATAATCTATGGTGTTAGAATCAGAATACTGGTTACCTCAGAGCAACAGGAAAGGGTGGAGATTGGAGGTCCTCTGAAGGGCCAATAATGTTCTCTTTCTTGACCCAAGTCGTGGTTACCTGAGCACTGCCTGAGCCTGAATTCCCTGAGAAACAACCTAAGAGAGGAATTAAGTGCTTTATTTGGGAATTACTGTTCCAGGGCAGTAAAAAGGAGAGAAAAGTGAAATTAGGCCTAAAAAAGGTGGAGAATAATACAAGTTGACACAGTAATAGTCACTCAGCTCCATCACTTGGAACAGATACATGGGGGAAACATGCCTTACAGTAAGTAGTCCAGAAAGGAAAAAGAAAGCCCCTTCCTCGATTTTTCCCAAGTTTGCCCTGAGGAAAGCTGACTTACCCACACCTCTGAAGTGCATCACATGGCCCCGCAGACAGCCTCTTGAGAATATGGACACTACTCTCTGTGTGGCGTTGTGTCCTCATAGTGGCAGGAGGATCCAGGGAGTTCACAGGGGAGCCCAGTTAGACTGAACAGCTTTGATCAGCTACAGACATAATTTTGGCCACATGAAGAAGTAGCCAGGGGCAATTGAATCTGGTCCTGAGACAGTCCCTAGGTTGAATGTAATACAACTATTTGTGCACTTTTCTGCATGCACTGTACTTCAGGGAATAAATTGTTTCAAAGTATGAATATAGATATTTTGAGGTGAAGAAAATCAGAAACTTTTACAATAGGACAATTGTGGCTGGGTGGTCTTTGTTCCTTCAAAAAAGGGCTGGAATGCCAAGACAAGGCAGGGGTGATGTAGACTAGCATCATCTCCTCCATTTAACAATTAAATTGGGGTTTATGAGTTTTCTAAGAAGTGTCCATCAGTTGTTGTTGTACCTTCCTAATTGCAATGATGTGGCTTACCCTCTAAAACTTGCTCTCTTCCAGCAAACTGTCATCAGCTCTAGATTTTCCAAATCTTAGACATCCAAGGCCTTCTACTAACTTCTTATGTGACTCAGCCAGCAACCCTGGAAGGGACAGATTGCTGTACATCATTTTTGGCACCAGGTTCTATTAAGAAGGGAATACCTGGATCCTAAGAAATCTGTAGCTCTCCAGCAATCAAAAATCTGGCACATCACATTTGGAAAGCAGCTGGATCCTGCAAGTTCTTTAAATAGACACTGGATTTTTTCTGGAATATTCCCAGAAGAGGACAAGGAAATTTACCTTCTTTTGATAGATATTTGGGGATTTGGCACAAAAATGGGGTAAACTGAATGAAATCTGTCTTATCAACTCATGGATCCAAAACACAGTCTTCAGGGATATTTGTAGACTTACGACAGAGTGACAATCCAGCCTAAGCTCTGATATTTTAATCACTTATTTCTCTATCTTCTGTTGGTGCAATTGAAATATCCTTTGAATTCACACACTGGCAGTTCTCTGTAACCCAACTTGAAAACTGTCACTAATAGAATTAGGAGTACAGGTCTGCAGGTTTTTTCCCCGTTCCTCTTCAACATTTTGAAAGAAGATTAAGAGTAGAAAGCCATGCTTCTTTTAATATTTCATAGAATTCACTGATGAAACTGCTATGCCCAGAACTTTTGCTTATTAGTGTTTCTCCCCCACCCCCCTTCCAGTGATGGACACTTAACCCAGGTGGGGCCTCGGACAAATGCTCTATACCACTCACCTCTATCCCCAGCCTCACCTTGTGTTTGCTTCCTGATTTAATGGCAATAAAGTTGTAGATTTTTTCAGGTGTTCTTGTTGATTCAGTGTTGGTAGCCCTCTTTACTGTTAACATTCCTTCACCTTGATGGGATTTGAACATGCCAATGATTCAGAGCCTTCTGGGTGTGTCTAGTAATCATTAGCATGTGAGATAGCAACTAAAGTGCAGACCCTCCCTAAAGTTGGGCAGAACAGCATTCTATAGGATGGCGGCTTGCTTGGAATAAATTTTGAAAGAACAAGGAAGCAGCAGCAAATGCCAGTGCTTCTCTTCTTGATGGCTGCTGCCATCACTTGAGGATATCTGACTCTTGCTCCTTCACTCCTGCAAAGTGAACTCTGCCAGGGATTGTCCAGGGAGTTTCCAGAAGCCTGGGATAGTAATTAATTTATTACTTTATATATTTATTTATTTATTTATTTATTTATTCACTGTACCAGGGTGTAATGGTCCTTTCCAATGGCCAACTTGATGAGATTAAGAGATGCAGAGGATCAAGAGGCTCATGGGTGTGTCAGTGAGGGTGTGTCTAGACATGATTGCCATGTGCGATAGCCAATGGAAACAAACACCCTCCCTAAGCGTGGGCAGCACCCTCCAATAAGATGATGGCTTGGATAGAATAAAAGTTGGAATAAAAAGCAAGGCAGCAGCAGATGCAAGCTTATTCCTCTTGAACAGTTGCTGATTGCTGCTGTGATTGAATGTAAGACTCTTGCTTCTTCTCTCTTCCAAAGCAGGCTGTGCCAGCGATTCTCCAGAAGCGTTTGGCCTACTACTAGGGAGCACCCTTATCTCTCTTTTTCTGGGAATTTATCTGCTTGTTGTTCTAGCTCTCCAGCCCTCAGACTGCCATTTTGGACTATCCAGCTTCTGGTGTGTAAGCCAACCCAGTGAGTCTCCTTTTTATAACCAAACTTCCTCTTCATTCTGTTCCTCTCCAGAACCCTAATGCAGTGTGATTGAGCCCAAACTGCTTAACCACTGAGCCACATTCTCAGCATTTTCTTCTTTTTTTTTCCACAAACCTCCTCTCAAGGTCTTCTGTCTAGCTCAAATGCTAATACTGGCTTTGAACTTGCAATTCTCCAGCCCCTGCCTCCTCCAAGGCTGACTCATAGTCTCTTTCAATCTCTCCCTCTCTATTTCTCCCTCTTTTCTCACTTTCCCTTCTTGGAGACCAGGATAGTCAGGTGTGGGTCATGGCCACCGGTGATGAGGATTCTGGGATTTTAGAAAGTGGTTTGAAACCTATCTCTCAACAACATCCATTCAGTCCAACACGGACATCCAAGATGATTAAATTTGCCCTTCAGCAGAAATGTACCCATGAGATCCTGTCTCCATAAGTTCCACACCCTGTGTTTCAGGTCAAGAGGAGCCCAGGAGAGTAGAAATTATCTTGCAAGCAGTCTCTGCAGGCTTTTCCCCCTCTGAGAGTCTGCAGCTATGGAGAAGCACTTTCCCCGCTGTGTGATGGAGGCCTAGGATTGGGGAGAATATGCTCCAGGGCCCCAGGCACTGCCAGGCATCGAGGAAGCAGATGCTGGGCCCTGACCTCTGCCTTTGTATCCCAGGCTGGGCTTCCTTTCTGGGGATCACCAGAACTTCAACCGCGAAACACTTTTAAGACCCTGTGGGTTTCTCAGCTCTGACTGGCCCATCCACGGATCCGGATTGCACAGCACTTTGAGAAGAGGCCCAGAACTGCCTGCCTGCCATGGCCCAAGTCCTCAGACCCAGCAGGAGCCACAGGCCCCACCAGGAGAGTTGGACTCCTCTAGGAAACCAGGAAGACCGGTGCCCAGCCTGCCCCATTGGACCAAGGGATCGCGAGATTGCCCATACTCTTTCCAGCATCTTGCTGTGCTGGTGCCAGGAGCCTCTGCCTGAGGTTTCCACTCCCATGAAGAGGCTTTACATTTGAAGGCTCTGGACTCCTGGCTGCCTACATGTGGCTTGAGAGCACTGACGTCTCCGTGAACATGCTGCAGTGTATGATTCTCTGAGAAGAAACCATGTTCAAATAGACAATTGTCAGATTAGCAGTCGAGGGAGAAGTTTATGCCTTCTTGGATTTTCCTGAATTTTTCTGTCCCTTGTATGATAAAATTATGGAAACAATCGTTTTCCACTAGTGTGCTTGATTTGGAGATTGGGTAATGAAAGGTGGGTTGGCTAGATGCCAGCATGGGCCCTGTGCAGTTGTTTTTCTTTGCAGGAAAAGGGATGGATGCTGAGATCTCCTTTGCACAGGTCCACACAGGGTTTTTCCTTGCCTGCGAATCCTGCTCAGTATCAATGTATGGTAAATGTTCATTACAAGAATTCTTCAGCTCATCTCACTTCTCTCATTGTTCTGGGGCCAAACATTCACAGGACTTAATCCCAGAGTTTTCTGAACTTTTGGACCCCTTCCCTGCATTTCCTATAGTGAACTGCAAAAGTCTTACTTTTACACCTCTGACTTACCACAGGCAAATGTTTTACTTTCTCAGATTCAAAAGGAATATTTTTTAGGAAAGGCAAAACATGCTAAGCAATGTATGTTCCCAGAGAAACTGATGACCCAGATCAGTTGTAGACATGTGCATATGCCTTCAAGGAAGTCCTTCAATTTTCGGCTTTGGGTTTTCCAAAAAATTTTATTCATTTTTTAAGAGTTGAACACTGCAAACACAACCAGGAAGAACCATAAGTGAGGGAAAGTCCCAAACTTAATACTTTATTTCATGCGCAACTTTAACGGCATCAATTGCAAGGTACATTATTGAAATTTTGGTGAAATATGAAATTTTGGTGCAATTGAAATATCCCTTGAACTCACACACTGGCAGTTCTCTGTAACCCAACTTGCAAACTGTCACTAATAGAATTAGGAGTAGAGGTCTGCAGGTTTTTTCCCGTTCCTCTTCAACATTTATTAACTGTACCAGGGTGTAATGGTCCTTTCCAATGGCCAACTTGATGTGTTTAAGATATGCAGAGGATCCATATGCTAGTGAGTGTGTCAGTGAGAATGTATCTGGACATGATTGGCATGTGGGATAGCAAATGGAAACAAATACCCTTTCTAAGCATGGGAAGCACCATCCAGTTTCATTGCTTTCTTCCCCATCTGTGTGTCTGTATTTCTTTTTCTTTGAGCTTTGACTAGGAATGATGGGTGTGGGCATCTCTGGCATGGGATTTATTTAATATGGCAATGACTTGACTAAAGGCTCTTTCAGAAAGACTGGTGGTCGGCATCAGTGAGAACGGGGAAGCTGAAGACCCCAAGACAGCTGAACAGACAGAGGAGCCTTTCTGCTCATCACCTCTCATCCTTTCATTCACCAGCCCACTACTGCCATATGTGGTTCCCTCCCACCTGTGACTCCTGTGCTTGGCCTTATTTTACAGCCCTGTAGTCTGCCTCTCTTTTCCTCTCTCCTGCTTCTAGTATCACCATTGAGTTTTCCTGGCAGATTTTACACTTCCCACATCCTGTGGTTCTTCCAGCCCCAGGTTAGGCCATATGCCATTGCCCTTCCTCATCTGCTCAGCGTGAGGCCCTAAAAATCCAGGTTCCCCAAGTCTCAAGGAACTTAAATTAGGTCTGCACCTTGGGATTCTTCAGACAGGGCTCCTTTCCGTTACCTGCAGCACCCATTTAAGGCGCTGATCTCATGCTCCAACTTTTATTCCCACCATACTCCAGACTGCAACTTTTTCTGGAGTCACTTGTTGGTGGTTTGTGGCAAAGACTCTGGTGAAGATGGTGAAGACCAGATAAGTTAAAATCCCAGCTCTAGAATTTAAGAGCAAGGAGACCTTGTGTATGCTACTTAGCCCCTGGTCACTCAATTTCCTTATCTGTAAAACAGGGAATTGTGCGTGAATTCATGTAAACCACATAGAACAGTGGCTTTTACCAGAAATTGCCCTTAGTGGTGCTGTTACTATTACTACCATTCCTTTCTTTGGTCATCTACAAATGTTTGTTCCTCTTCTTAAAAGCCATACAAATCCGACCCTTAACATCCCAGGGCTCCACTCCACCTGTTGTACCTTCAGGACCTTAATTCCTGAAAGAGTTGACCTTGTTCACTAGCTCACTTTTCACTTTTTGCCTAGGTCCGCCCAGCCCTTGTTGTCAGGATGATGCTGTCATTAATGGCCAAAGCCAGAAGACATCTTCAAACTACTCTATCGGGATTGGACACAGCCTCTGAAACCAGAAGTAGCTGTCTCAGCACTTAACTCTCTGGGCTTCTCCTCTTCATGTACCTGTGTGCTTTGAACTGGGTTGCCAACATGGTTCCCATGATACCCTCTCTCTTCTCTACCCTTGGCAATCCCCATGGTGCTCAGGACCTTGTGTTGCAGCTGCCCTCACACTGAAAGTAGGCTGGGCATGCTGTTTGCAGGGTGCTTTCTATCCCCAGTGCAGTGTCTAGGTTTTATTTTTTTGCTACTTGGTAATGAACCCTGGGGCACTTTAACACTGAGCTACATCCCCAGTCCCTGCTACTTTTTAGTGTAAATCAAGGTCTCGCTAATTTGCTGAGGCTGGTCTCAAACCTGCCTCAGTGTCCCAAGTCACTGGGATTACAGGTGTGTGCCACCATGCCTGGTTGTACAGAAGCATTTTTGAGGGCCTGAAATATTTCTGATGGGGTGCATCTCAGTGGTAGAGTGTGTGCTTAGCATGTGCAAGGCCCTGAATTCTTTAATCCCCAGCACACAAAGAGAAGACATCTGAATCAATGAGTGAAGCCACAAAGAGAAGAATCAACATTTGGGGATAGAAGGAAAGAGAGAAAGGAACAGATAGAGGCCTGGTGCCCTGATCCCCCAGGATAAGGGGAAGAAAGAGAGGCAGCAGGAAGTTGGTCAGGAGATGGGGCAAGAAGATGCTGCTGGATTTTGGTCCTGTGGAGTGTGAGGGTGTTTGAGACACACAATTGGTGCAGGATCCCCAGGAGTGGAGCCAGTGGGAGAGGCTTGTCTGGGTGCCTCAGAGCTGTTGGATTCCAGTTATGTGATACAGTTCCATGTGGGGGGAGGAAGGTATTCAAATTTACTGCTCAGTTCTTAGAAATTTATTAATTATCATTCCTTAAGCATTTTGTATACCTTATGTACAATCAATATTTCCTATGCATGATATATATCTAATCAAACATTATTTCTCTAAATTTAAAAATTCTGCAACTTTATAATACATTAATTTATTTTTTGTGGTACTAAGGATTGTACTCAGGGGTTCTTTACCACCAAAACTGCATCCCTAATCCTTGCTATATTTTGTTTTGAGATAGGGTGTCACTAAATTTTTCAGGGCCTTGCTAAGTTGTTGAGACTGGCTTTGAACTTGTGATCCTTCAGCCTCAGAATCCCAAGTGCCTGGGAGCCTGGGATTCTGTGTGTACCACTGTACCTGGTGGTATATTCATTTCTTAAGTGCTGTGAACACCATAAAAGAGGCAGAACCTCATAAAGGACAATGATTCACATTGATTTTTGGACATATTCCAGAGCTGTTCTGGAGTGGAATCATCTTTCCTTCAGTGGAGAAGAATGTTGGATAGAGGTCCTGGATAGAGGTGGATAGAGAGCTGCTGGGCCACTTGCCATTCTAACAGATTATTTGCTACCTAAATCTCATGAATTTGGATTGAATCTCCGCCTTGTATGGAAGGAAGATGAGTCAAGGGTGATGAATGACCTCAGGGGAAAGATAAAGTAGAATAAGGGAGAGAAGAAGACAGTCAGTGTTCAGGGAAGGACATGACCTTTGAGCTTGACCTTTCCTGCTTTGTGTACTGAAGGTCTTTAGCTCAGATTTTCCTGGAAAATATGATTTTTGACTAGGGAAATATGTCTGGGCATCCCCTTCTGCTACTAGTCTCCCAGATAGTTAAATTCAATGAAGTAGATTTTTAGAAAAAATCAAGAGATAAAAGAGTAAATTTGGATCAGGGTGGTGACACCATCTTTGATCAGTTGAGCAAAACAGCACTAGAAAGATCTTAAAAGGTACCTGGAAGAATGGGGTGAGAGGACAGGTGTGGCCAAAGGACAGAGCAAGAATCCTTCAAATCCTTGGAAGCACAAGGGGATGAGGAGCCCTGAGAAGGCAGGAGAGGTGGGTGCTGGGTCAGTACTGTCTGGGGAGGACTGCTCACAAGTGAGTCCTGGGAGGTCACTCTTCTTGGTGCGTAGAAAGGCAGGAGGCCCTGGTCACTCTTGGAGCCTTGCCATAAGCCCATGTTGATCCTTGGCTTAACTTACCAACTTAGCAGGGATCACTGGAAGATGGCCTTGCCCAGTCCTGCTGATTCTAAGCTCCTCTTCCCTTCCTCATCTCCCTCCAGCATGATAATCCATATGATGCTGGCTGCACAAGAAACTGTTTCATCATTCTCTGAGCATCCTTGGGACCGCAATGAGTTGGTAAACCAAGGGCTCAAGTGGGGCTGGTAGAATGGCATGTTGCTGGGTCTATTTCCCTGGTCCTTGTCCCCAGCTCCCAGGCCTTAACACTCCATGTACCTTTCCTTTGGAGTTTTCTCCATGGCACTCTGGGAGTTTCTGGGAATTTCACTCTTTCTTGGTATTTTAGATTCTTGTTCCAAGAAATCTGGTAGAGAGGAATGGAAGCCTGGATAAGGCTCCTGGATGAGAGTCCTGGGCTCTATGTTTTCCCAGCTGAGGGGTGAGAGTGGCAGTGAGACCAGGCCAAAGTGAGTAGTGACTCCTTGAATTTGGCCTGTTGCTTTCCAAGTGTCAGAGGACGTGTGCCCTCAGGTGGAGCAGGGCACCACCTGGTTTTCAACATAACATCTTAAAGACCTCCTTGGGCCCAGGTCTGCAACTCAGGCCCTCTCAAGGTGTGGCAAGTCTGCACCCTTACAGAAGCTAAGGAGTATCGGTTGAGCTTTGAAACATGGGAATCTGTTGTTGCACATGTGTTCAGGGAAGACTCTGAAGTCAGGTTGGCCCTGAAGCTGAAGCCCTTGGAGCCTAAGGAGTGGGATTATGGACCTGGAGGATGTAGGGTCCAGATCACAGGGCTTCAGAGCACACCCAGTTGTTCCTGGATAGACAAAGAGAAAAGACAGCACTGCTAACTAGCTGGTTGGCCTGGGACAGTCCCTTACCCTCATCAGCCACTAATGAGGTCTGACATTAGTCCAGTAGTTTCTAGTGTTTTAAAGTAAATTCTTTTTTTAATTGGAAATTTTTACTCAATCTCATATAAATCAGATGGAGTGGATTATTAGGAGTGCAGTGGGGTGGGTAACACCCAGTGCCCCCCAAGGGCCCTTGCAATGACTTGTGGTGCCAGCTCTCTCCTTTTTCCTGCCTCCAGGAGCTGAGAGTCTTGACTGTGAGCAGTGGGGTGGAGGTTAGGGAGAGCCCCCATGTCCTGACTCTGTGTTTATCTTCCCATCAGGCCAGTGCTGCAACATCCCACCTGGTGATTCTAGGATGTGTGCCCTACATCAATGTCTCTCAGGCCTGAGCCCTCACTGAATCCCCTGTTGGAAATGCCATGGCCCCCACAGTTATCTTATCCTTATAAAATATTTTTGTTGGGTTTTATCACTTCTCTGTCTGTTTGTTCTGCATTCAGAGGAGCTAGTTTCCTGTGGGTGTGGGGATGCTATGAGGGGATGGACAGTGCCCTTCTGAAAGGAAAGATCCTTGCTCTCTGGAGACTCAAGCTCAGGAACCAACACTGTCTGACTTTTTTACCTTAGGAAGACACTTAGCATTTCTCTCATCCTTAAAATATGTCAACAGTAATAATCACAGTGAATGAACTGTCTGGCTTCCTGGCAAGGACTGGAGATGAGAGGAGAGAAATCTGACCAACCTGCAAAATACCAGTGCACAAAATAGAAATAGAACTTATTTACTAGTAGTTATAAATGTGTGTGCACATTTGTGTATTCTTTAGGAATGTGTGTGTATGTGTGTGTGTGTGTGTGTGTGTGTGTGTGTGTGAGAGAGAGAGAGAGAGAGAGAGAGAGAGAGAGAGAGAGAGAGAGAGAGAGAGAGAGAGATTGTGTTTTGTACTGGGGATCAAATCAAACCCAGGGCTTTATGCATGGTAGGCAAGCGCTTCGCCACTGAATTACATTCCCAGCCCTTTTTCATTTTTAGACATGCTCTCACTAAATTGGCCAGGCTGGACTCCAACTTGTGGTCCCCTGTCTCAACCACCTCCATAGCCTTTCAAGTTACAGGAGTTATCTGCCATGACTATCTCAGGTTTTTCTATATGCAAGATTTTGCCACCTGCAAATAGTTTTTCTTCTTTCTTTCTCACCTGGATATTAAATATTTTTCTTGCCTAATTTCTGTGGCTATAACTTTTAATATATATAATGAAAGATTTTTCATAAATGTACTTCATAAGGTTGAGGAAGTTACCTTTTATCTCTCTCTCTCTCTCTCTCTCTCTCTCTGTGTGTGTGTGTGTGTGTGTGTGTGTGTGTGTGTGTATGTGTGTTTTGATTATGGAAAGTATTAGATTTTGTCAAATGCTTTTTCTGAACCAAATGATCATGTATGATATTTTCCTCCACTATAATTGTGGTGTACTACATAATTGACAATTTCTCCAAGTTTTAGTGTTTAATAATTAATAGTTTGACTGATCAGGTCCAAGACACAAAGATACTATGTTCAAGAAACTGGGAGGAATTTACTCTATAAACTATC
Organism: Ictidomys tridecemlineatus; assembly: GCF_052094955.1. Classification (NCBI taxonomy): domain Eukaryota; kingdom Metazoa; phylum Chordata; class Mammalia; order Rodentia; family Sciuridae; genus Ictidomys; species Ictidomys tridecemlineatus. Next base: position 175,066,654 of record NC_135479.1, read on the forward strand.
TATATAGTATGTGATAAGAATGGGCATTATAATATAAAACCTTTCAACACATAGTAGTTAGCTGCAGGAAACCATTTTTAGCTTAGGAAATGGTATTCCAAATTTCAGTGTAAACTACTAGCAAAGTTCAATTCTTTTTTATGGCAACTATCTTATTTCTGTTTTCAAACTCTTCCACCCCAGCCTGAGTTAAATGTCTGGAGTGCTTTTTTCCCCAATCACAAGTGTGATTACCAATATTGCCGATTCTTACAATGATCTGATGAGACACGGTCTGACATATATCTTGCATTGCCGCAGTCGGGCTGGGCACAAAATTACAAGCCACTCAAGCAGGAACAAACTTTATTTTTGAAACTGCTGCGAATGCCCCCTACGCTCCCGGGATGATTGCTCACTGACCCACGAGGCTTTCTCCTGGATGCCAAAAGGAAGTTTCTCCTCTGGAATTCCCTCCTACCGCACTTCCCCAACCAATGGGAACTCCCCAGGAGTCCCATAACAGGCCGGAAGTGAACAGCAGGAGTCCAATATCCATATAAATGCAAATCTTAACATAATCATATCATCTCAATGGCTTGCTGGCATCACCTTTCAACCAAAAATGCCATGCATCATATAATTGGCTGTGGCTCTTAGCATTGTATTCATTGCAAGAGCATCACCAAGGTGATTCTGCATGATGTTGGAGTCAGTCCTGGCCATCTTCCCTGTTCCCAGTTTGGTGATGTTGTCACAGACTATCATGTATACAACAATTTTTTGGGGGAAATGTACTAGGTATTTAACCAGGAGATGATTTATCCTGAGATTTGTCCCCAGTCCTATTTATTTTTTTATTGAGTCAGGGTCTCATTAAGTTGTTGAGAACCTGACTAAGTTGCTGAGCCTGGCCTCAAAATTATGATCTTCATGTCTCTGCCTTCAGAGTTAATGGAATTATACACATGTGCCACCATGCCCAGCTATACTCTATATTTATAAATGTTGAATCATTTTTGCACATCTGGGATTAATCCCAGAGTCAAAGAAACATAATATTTTTAATATGCTGCTGAATTCAGGTTGTTAATTTTATCTAAATATTTATTCTTTAGATGTAGTTGGACACAATACCTTTATTTCATTAATTTATTTTTATGTGGTCCTGAGGCTCAAACCCAGGGCCTCACACATGCTAGGCAAGCACTCTACTGCTAAACCACAATCCAAGCCCCAGTTGTTAGAATTTTTAAAAAAGATTTTTGTATTTAATATTCATAAAGAATATTAATCTTAGTTTTCCCCTGTGATGTCTTTGTTTGGCTTTGGTATCAGGGTAATATTGGTCCTGTAAAGTAAGTTGGGAATTGTTCCTTTCCCTTCTACTTCTTGGTAGAGTTTGAGAAGAAGTTATGTCTATTTAAAGTTTTGGTAGAATTTACTAGTGAACCTATACTTTTATTTAGAAGAGCCTACTAGCTTGTCTACCTTGTTGATTTTCCCCTTTACTACTTTTAGCTGTTTTAGACTAGATTCTTTTTAGTTATTGTTTTTTAAATATTTAAGTGCAATTCTAGTATCGTTTCTATTGACCACATGAAATACTTCCTCTTGCAAAAATTTCAGTTTATAAGAGTTGTCATTGCAAAAATATTTTATGTTGCATCTGATATTGGTGGGAAAGGAAGACACTAGTGTTTTATTGTTTTGCTTTGTTTCTTTGTTATTAATATTTTGTAACTTTTTTCAAGTTACACTACAGTAGAGTGTATTTTGACATATTATACATACATGGAATATAACTCCCTGTTCTGGTAGTTGTACATGATGTGGAGTTTCATTGCTGGTGTGTTTATATATGAGCATTGGAAAGTCATGTCCAATTCATTTCACAGTCTTTCCTATTCTCTGTGCCTTTCTTTTCTTACCCCTCACATTTTGTGCTAGCATCTGTACATCAGAGGGCCTTTGATTTTCTGGGATTGGCTTATTTTACTATTGCTTTCAAAAATATTTTTTTTATATTTTTAAATCATAGATGGACACAATACCTGTATTAAATTTATTATTTTAATGAGGTGCTGATGATCAAACCCAGTGCCTCACATGTACTAGGCAGTGTTCTGCCACTGAACTACAGCTCCAGCCCCTTGCTTTCATTTTTGAGATGGAGTTTCACTATACTGTTCTGGCTAGCCTCCAACTTGTGGTCTTCCTGTCTGGGCCACTGAGTAGCTGAGATCATAGCCCTAGCCACCATGCTTGGCTCAAGATGCAAATTTTAAATGAAAGAAGATGTTTGAGTTGACAAGTGAGTATTTTTATGTTATGGTTTGTACGTGTGTGTGGAGGGGGTGGTTTAATGTGGTAAGGGAGACCCAACCCAGGTCCTGCCTCACATGTGCTTGGCAAGCGATTTACCACTTAAGTATGACAGAGTCCTTGTATGGGGTTTTGTTTACTACATAACATAATAACTCTATGAATTCAGATGATAACAACCAAGAATTCAAAAAACTTTTTGTATTTGAAAACTACAAAAAAATTTAAAATATATGATGCTAAGATCAATAAATTAATGAAACAAAACATCCACACACATACCTAGAATTTAATATTCAGGATTTACAAGGAATGATTTGGGGATAAACACCCATGGAAGGAAGGAAAGGGGATGGGAAGATGCAAGACTGAGCAGAGGGGAGTCACCTGAGGTAGGGGCACAACAAATCTCAGGACACCCAAAAGTCACATGGCCCTTCAAAATTGTCCTTCTGTGAGGTACAGTGGCTGGGCCTGTATGTAGGCAGACCAGACCCATCATTCCCATTGGACAGCCTGACAAGGAGACCGGAATACACCCTGGCAGAGAACTGATGTCACCAGAGTTCAGTGGATGGATTGCTCCGCAGCAAAATTGGCGACCACAGGTGTGTGACCCTCTACCCTCCCTCTCCATTAAGCTGGGAAATCTCAAAAATCTCTCCCTAGCCCTCCATTAGCATGATTATCAGAGCCGAGGGAATCAGGAGGGACACCTGACCTCCAACTCCCCCTCCCACCAGCACTGACAGCTGAGGAGGCCATTTTTGCCAGCTCTCGGGGTGTGGCTACAAGAAGGAATCAGGCAAAATAGGCTGATGGCCCCCAGGCCCCACAGTCCACAACCTTGGGGTCTGGGTGAATGGCAAACAGAGAGAGTGCCCAGTCGTTCAAGAGAACAGGGCACCCAGGGGGCTGCAGGCTAGGAGTGTAGCTAGTTCTGTGGAGACGACCACTGGGGAGTGGGGCCTGGATGGCAGGAGAAGCGAGAGGGGGTTCTGGAGACCAGGAAAGGCACTGGGCAACTAGGATTGGAGACCCGCCCAGTGAGGGAACAATAGCCGCCTCACAGGGATTGTTTCCTGTGTATTGAAGGCAGAAGCTTGGCCCGGAGGGCACAGCTCCACCTACTGGAAGAGAAGATAATGGAACTCTAATACTGCATTTATCTTTTTTCTTTTCTTTTAAATTTTTCCCATTTTCTTTTATTCTTCCTACTTTCCTTTCTCTCTTTCTCTTTAGTGACTTCGTCCTTTTCCTTCTCCTACCTTTCCTCCCAAGCATTACGACTTCTATTATGTGTAATTTACTAAATGCTTATTGGTGAATGTTCAGAAGAAGTCTATACTGCTCCCAAGTACCTAGCTACCCCCAAATACTTCGGTCCATTCTCCTGTTTATATCCCCATTCAGTAGAGCAATCTTCCAAAGTTACTAAGGTATACCAACCCCCATACCATCACATAATCTGACCTAAACATAAACTCCTAAAACCAAACCGCAGATCGCTATATGCCTTTAGAATCTGTATGTCTTCTATGAAATAAATGAATTTGCTTTAAAGTACAATAAAACCCACCATCTTTAGACATAGTCTTCAATCACAAAGGAGAGATCCCAGAGATAGACAAACCAAAACAAATCTATAGAAGTAAATAGTAACACAGCAGTAAAACAGAGCTGGAAATTAATGTGAACATCATGAAAAAAACAGAGGGAAAAAAGGATTACAAACAATGCAAGACATACCTGACTCAGATGGAATGGAATCTTTAAGAGGTCATTATACAGCAATTGCAAACAATGAAAGAACACTTTGACAAAAAATTACATAAATAAATTCAAGAAGCAAAAGAACAACTCTTCAGGGATATAGAGGTTATAAAAAAATCAAACAATAATCCTAGAAATTAAAAAAAAACTATAAACCATATTTGAAGGGCAGCAGAATACAACAGAAACTAGTATGGCAGCATGTAAAAAAGTGGATGTGGAACCGATGTGAATCTACAATATGTATATAGAGTAAAAATCCAGAGTTCATAATCTGCTTGAATCAAATGTATGAAATATGATATGTCAAGAGCTTTGTAATGTTTTGAACAACTAATAATAAAAAAATTTAAAAAATAAAAAAAAACTCAAATGAGAGTATTACTAGTAGAGTAGATTAAGTAGAAGTCAGAACATCAGACAATGAAGATAAAATATATCATCTCAAACAGAGTCTAGTCAATTAAAAAATTCTGGTAAGAAACCATGAGCAAAACGTCCAAAAGATATGGGATATTATGAAAAAAACAAACTTAAGAGTTTTTGAGATAGAGGAAGGTATAGAAGTCCAAATCAAAAGAATGAGGGTTCTGTTGAGTGAAATAATTTTAGAAATCTTTCCAGACATGAAAAATGAAATGGATGTTCAAATCCTAGAAGCCTACAGGATGCTGAACATACAAAACCACAATAGACCAAACCCAAGATACAATATTATGAAGATATCCAACATAGAGAACAAGGAAAGAATATTGAAAGCAACCAAAGAAAGGAGGCAGATTTTATTCAGGGGTAAACCAATTAGGTCAATAGCTGATTTTTCATTACAGATGCTGAAAGCAAGAAGATACTGGAACAACGAGCTGAAAGATAATGGGTGCCAAACAAGAATATTGTATCCAAGAATATTGTATCAGGTTTGATAATGAAATAAAAATCTTTCATGACAAACAAAAGTTAACAGAATTTGCAGCCAGAAAACAGCACTGCAAAGCATTTTGGGCAAAATAATATATGAATAGGAAATGAAAAACAACAACCAAAAACCAACAGTGGGAAGTACCTCAGTAAAGTGGGGGGGGGACTAATCAAAGAGAGAAAAACAAACCAAATTAAATAGTGGAAGTACAAACCATATATCAATAGTAACCCTAAACATTAATGGCTTAAACTCACTAATAAAGCAACATAGGCTGGTAACCTGGATTAGAAAACAGATCCAACAATATGCTGCCTTCAGGAGACTCATCTGAAAGGAAAAGACATACACAGGCTGAAGGTTAAAGGTTGGGAAAAATCATTCCACTCACATGGTCCTCGGAAGCAAGCAGGGATGGCCATCTTCATATGGAATAAAATGAACTTCAAGCCTAAGTCAATCAAAAGGGATAAAGAAGGACAATACATACTTTTAAAGGGAACCATTCACCTACAAGACATAAAAATTATCAACATTTATGCATCAAATAATGGTGCTGCTACATTCATAAAACAAACTCTCCTCAAGTTGAAGAGTAAAATAGACTACAACACAATAATTATGAATGACTTCAACACACCTCTCTCACCATTGGACAGATCTTCCAAACAAAAGTTAAATAAAGAAACTATAGAATACAATAACAATTAATAACCTAGACTTAACCGACTTGTAGAGAATATATCAACCATCATCAAGCGGATATACTTCTTTCTTAGCAGCACATGGATTCTTCTCAAAAATAGACCATATATTATGCCATAGGGCAACTCTTAGAAATTATAAAAGAATGGAGATAATACCATTCATCTTATCTGATCATAATGGAATGAAACTGGAAATCAACAATAAAAGAAGGAAAGAAAAATCCTACATCACTTGGAGAATGAACAATATGTTACTGAATGATCAATGGGTTACAGAAGACATAAAGGAGGAAATAAAAAATTTCTTAGAGATAAGTGAAAATACAGTTACACCATATCAGAATCTATGGGACACAATGAAAGCAGTTCTAAGAGGAAAATTCATTGCTTGGAGATCATTCCTCAAAAAACGAAAAAAAACCAACAAGTAAATGATCTCACACTCCATCTCAAAACCCTAGAAAAAAAAAAGAGTAAAACAACAGAAAATGTAGTAGAAGGCAAGAAATAATTAAAATCAGAGCTGAAATCAATGAAATTGAAACAAAAGAAACAATTGAAAAAATTGACAAAACTATTAAAATAAAAAGTGATTCAGCAACTAAAAAAGAGAAACCCATACTTAGGTCAAAAATACAATGAGCTACCACTTCACACCCACTAGAATGGTTTTTATCAAATAACCAACCAACCAACACGAGGAAACAAAAAGTATTATCAAGTATGTGGAGAAATGGGATCCCTCATGCATAGGTAATTGGAATATGAAATCATAGGGCTACCATGGAAAACACTATGGCAATTCCTCAAAGAATTAAGCAGGTAATTCCCATATGATCCAGCAATTTCACTCCTGCAGATAGATCTGAAAGCACTAAATGCATGGACTTGAACAGGTGTTTGCATATCAACGTTCACAGCAACATTATTTATAGTAGCCAAAATGTAGAAGCAACTGCAATGTTCATTGGCAGATGAATGGATAACAAAATATGACATAGAATGGAATGTTATTTATTCTATTAATCTATATGGAATGGAGTATAATTCAGCTTGAAAAGTAATAAATTCTAACTTATGCTTCAATATGGACAAACTTGAAAAAACTATTATGCTAATGAAATAAACCACACCCAAAAAGATATTTTGTATGATCTACCCATTTATCTGAGATCCCTAGAATAGTCACACTTACAGAGAAAGGAAGTAGAGTAGTGCAAGTAGAGGGAAGGAGGAAGTGATGAATGGGCACAGAGATTCTGTTGGGGTGATGAAAAAGTTCTGGAGGTAGATGGTGGTGGTGATGGTTGCCTAATAAGGGAAAGGTACTTTATGCTGCAGAACAAGACACTTATAAATGGTTAAAATGGTAAATTCTATGTTAGACATGTTTACCATGATAAGAAAAAAAAAATCCCAGAACATCCACACCAGAATGTGTCCAATCTTGCTTCTAACTTGTGATCCTCCTGCCTCAGGCTCCTTAGTTTCTGGGATTACAGGTGTGCACCACCATGCCTGGCCATTAAAATTTTAAAATAAAAATTTAAAAAACAAAGGAAAAAAAAGGAAAAGAAAAAAGCACAAGGTAAAACATTAAAGCATAGTCTAGGAAGAAGATCTTGTAGATGACTGAATTCCTGTGATCCCAGAAGAAAAGCCAGGTTTCTCAGGTTCACCATCAGTCACTGGGAGACTGAGCACACTCTGATGAACAAGGGGTGGAAGCCAGAGGTTAAGGTAGAAGTAAAAAGCAAGGGCAGCAGACAATGGATGTGCATTTAAGGCTGTTGGTAAAACTCTAATCTCTTTTCTGTTCTTTTCTTGCTCCTTGCACACAGGAAAAACATTTCTTAGCTCCTTGGACTTAGAAGTGGTTATTGCTTCTCCTTCTGTGGTAAGAGGAGGAAGCCTGGCTTTGAGAAGATGGTGCGCACTTCAGATTAATGTAGCTTGTATCTCTGGGTGCCTGCACCAAGGACAGTTGCTCTAAGGAGTAACTTTAGTCTATAGAAGAACTTGCCTGAATGAAAAAAATTTAGGGCATTTCTGTGCTCAATGTGGGGCTGTTTGACATAGCAGCATAATGCAGTCTATTTTAACTAAAGCAGACAGAGCCTTGCTGAGAGGGTTAATAGGATGAGGAAGAGCTTTTTTTTTTTTTTAAAAAAAACTACTATTATACTATTGAAATAAACCATACCCAAAAGGATAGCTTGTATAATTTATCAATTTATCTAAGATCCCTAGAATAGTCACACTAACAGAGACAGGAAGTAGAGCAGTGGGGATAGAGGGAAACAGGAGGTGATGAATGGGAGAGTGAGCACACCTGAAGAACACGCAAGAATGAAAACAACCTTCCTAGTTACCATTTCTACCTCTCTATTTGTTCCTTTTCCCTGAGAGAAGCCATTTGAATTGTCACACTCCCTAGGAGAGGCATTCTTAAGTATAGGAAAGGCTTGAAAATTTTTCTGTACTGAGAATGATCTGCAAGAGATGGAGAAGAGGGCTTGCCTGGTCATGAGAATTTAACAGATGACAGCAGGTATACAATTCCCCCAAAAATAGGAATGGTTACTTTGCCTTAAGAAGAGAGACACTTCTTTCTTGGTGTCTTGGTCCATTTTGTACTTCTATAACAGAATACCTTACACTGGGTAATTCATAAAGAAGAGAAAGTTGTTAGGATTCTGGAGGGTGAAAGTTCAAGGTAAAGGGGCACTTATTTTGCTAGGGCTTTCCTGCTGTGTCACCCCACAGAGAACAGTCAAGAAAGTGGGAGAAAAAGATCAAGAGAGAAATAGGGTTGAAGAGAATGTACTTCTGTGATACTCAGCCCATATATGCTATAATGGCTTTAGTACTCTCATCACCTCTTCAAGGTCTCACATCCCAACACTGCCATATTTGGGAATGATCTTTCAACAGCTGACTTTGGAGGACACATACAGATCACAGTACTTGGGTACAAGTAGGAAAGTTCAAGATGAACAATGGATGAGAGCAAGAGGGAAAGAGAGCTAATGACTTTTGTTTGTGGTCTTAATTTCCTCTGGAAATAATGGTGCCTAGTGAGAGGCAGGACAAAGTGATGTGACAGGACTTGAGAAAAAGGAAAATGTTTGGGGGAACTCCTAGGAAATCAGTCAATGGTAAACAAAGCAGAGAAGCCTGCGCCAATAGCTCAGCATCGAATTATAGGGAATCTGATGTGCAAGAAACTGTGGTCTGGTGAGCAACAGGTAATCCCTCCAGCCTGCTGGGAGGAGTGGTGGGCCCTGTCACTGAAGCTGGTGAGGCTGAGCTGGTAGGGCCATTGGCAGAGATATAATGAAGGAGATCACTAATCAGATGGGAATAATGACCTTTAAGTTCTCTTCCAACCTTAAGATTTTATGATTCTTTATTTCCATGTGTTTTAAGGAACTTAACAAAATCAAATGACTTCCATCTTATTCAAATTATAGTGGCCTGCCTTTCAGCTTCCTTTCAAGGACATTGAGCACTCAGAGTTGATTATGAGGATGCCATACTCTCATTCCAGGTTGGTTCTCCTAAGTACCAGGATAATTGGAGGGCACATCAGCTCCTCATCGTGAGGACTGATGAGTTAGCTCAGTATTTATTTCTCCTGTGCAGACATGATGGAGAAATCTAACAGGGAGCAGCAACATTTTGGTGAATATTTTTTTGGTATGAAAATAACTTTTCAAAATCTATTACACTTTCTTTGTTGACTCTGGGTTGTTAAAATTTTGTGTTCTTTAAAAAAAATTTATATTGCTCTTATATCTTACAAGCAGCTTTCTAAAGTTACCAAAAAGCAAGATTGGAGATGCCCTGGATTCCCCTCACTGCAGAGGTACCACAGCCTCTCCTGATAACAGCACCACATCTGAGTACTGTATATCTCATTTTTTTCTGGAAAGAGAGAGAGGAAGAAAAATCTTCCTAATGTCATGAGGTTGCTTCATACTGGGTGACCCCAGCCTGGCTCAGAGTAACATTGCAACAAAGGCTCATTTTGGAAGTCACATGATCACTGAACATTTTGCAATTTTATTCTATTTTCAGTGACCCCTTGCCCCTGCAAACTACTTCCATCACTCTAACAACAATCCACTTGCTGACAAGCAGAAAATTAATTTTTTTTCAGGAGAAATGGGAGGCATAAGCTCATTAATTAGCCCTCCAGCCCCATGAGGAGAGGTTTAAGCCCTCTTCTTTCTAAAGTGGCTTGTCACTTCTCCCAAACCCTGACATGTTTCACACAGAACAGGGCCGCCAAAAGCTCTCCAGAATAAGAAATGAATCCTTCAGTCCTCATCATAAACTAGGAGATAGCAACAATGCATGAGTCCCTCATCCATTTAGAGTCAAATGTTCTAGGAGTACAGGGATTTTTGTCCTGTTGAATACAGTGAACTTGGGTACATAATGATAAAGAATGAAAGGGCACAACTGTTCATCGAAACCCCAATCTGATGAAGTCAGGGCCAAAAAGAGCTCCTCATTTCTGATGAAGGTCAGTCCCACCAATGTGGCCTAAAGTATTTCATTACACCCTCTTGACCTTCTGTTCCCTCTGAAAACGTTGAGATTGAATGAGTATCTTTCTACTGATATCATTCTTGGATGTTTTGACAATGGATGTTGAATGACTCAGTAAAAGAGCCACAATCCACATGATTCTTTAACCAGAATCATAGAAGGTGGACAGAGTAGCTAAATGAGATGAGAAAAGAGATGTATTGGACTTCTGGTCCAATTAGAGGAACCATAACAGCCACCAAAATTAACATTTCATGTGTTTTTTAACTATCAATGAGATTCTCCACCAGCCTACATCCCTACAGTTCTCATAAGGAACAGTAACTTGTGTTTTTCAAACATGTCCTGGACATACAGAAGCTAGAGTGGTGATATGAATCACCATAAGGCCCAGGAAGAAAAAGGACGATAGGAAATGTTGGATAATATAAACTCTTCTGCCCACATACCTGGATAAGACATTACCAGAGTTATTAAAAATAAATGGACAAGTGCATAAGTCAGAAAGGAAGAACACCAGAACCACAAGCCTATTCCTGGAGAATTTGGAAGGAGCTGCTGGGAGAAATTGATGATGGAGAAGCATATGGTGGTCATGATATCACAGCTCCTGAAACTCAGGTATAGGGCTTCATACTCACACAGTAGCAGGAGAAGGGTCCTGGACCATGTAGAGGGAAGTCAGCTGGAACTAGACCTTTTAGCTGGTATTCTGGAGGTCACACCCCCAGGGATAATATAGATTAGGAAAAGTCCTGTGCACTGGTACAGCTGGGTGACAAGGAAGCATGTCTGTGTCTGCCGGGGCTCAAGGTGAAAAATTGTCCCTTGAGAAATCAAAACTCAGGTCCTGTGTGTCATGTAAATTCAAGTTAGTATCTGTTATTCAGAAGTGTGGGAAACTCCCAAGCTTTAATAGAAGATTGTTCCTGGGCTGCTATTTTGAATTTGCATGGAAGTAAAGAAAGCAAGCTTTGGAGGAACTCATTCATAAAGTAGGATGAAAGGAGTTTTTCAAAACACACAGATACATTGAAGCTGAGAAGAACACACACTGTGCACAAAAAAATGAGTACACAGCAAATGGAAAAACTAGAGTTCCAGAAAATCAGGGGAATAGAAAGATAGATAAAGAATGCAAGTTTGTCAACAATTAATGAAGAAAGATATTGTCCTGGTCAAGAAGTGACCATGTACAAGAAGACTACAGTACTATTTGTAAGAGAAAGAAAAAAAAAATGGAAACAGTCCACATTCTTCTTTTGAAGACTGATTTAATAAAAACCAAAAAAACAAAAACACATGATCCATCTACACAAAGCACTATTAGGAATGCTCTGTGTCTGATGCATGCATACCAATGTGAAGAGAGGGATGTGTTGTTAACTGAAAAAAGCAACCAAAGAAAACAGTATATATAGTTAGTCAATTTTTATCTAAGAAAAAGGGTCAGGAAAGCCACAAAAATTTATATCTGGGTCTGTATTTATATTAACACTTATAAATACATATAAAAATTATAAATATTTTTGGCCACAGAATTTGAGATATAGATGTTGTATGAGCAATGTGGCCAGAAGTGAGACTTTTAAATGTTTATGTTTTATGCTATTTTGATTTTTGAACCATAAGAATAAGTTACATATACAAAACTTAAAATTTGTTTTATGAAGGAAGAAATAAAGCTCCAAAATAATAATTAAGCTTAGAAAAATTATAAGAAGATTTGAAAAAGAGGCAAATATAACTTTTGAAAAAGTTGTATTTGAATTAAAACAAATTCTAGATAGTTAGAAGACTAAGGTTTCAGAGAAAATTAATAAAGTGGAGGGCAGTTCCAAGAAACTTACCAAAATGAAGCACAAGGAGGTTGAAAAGATGGAACTCACAGAAAACTTTAAGAATTTTAGAGATCAGAAGAGTAAGTGAAATGTAGGAGTCCAAGAAAATATAGAAACAACAATGGCAATAAAAAATTAAAGAGATAATGGCTGCATATTTTTAAGAATTAACAAATCTTAAATAAAAGAAACACAGGCGATCCCAGGCAGGATAAATAAAACAAGGCCCACACTTAGAGACATTAAAGGAAACCTCAGGACATCAAGAACAAAGATAAAAATTTAAAAACAACTTGTGAGAAAGACAGATTGCCTACAAGGGAGAACAAGAAGGTGGAAGACTTCTGGACATTATCCTAATCATCCAATGGAATAATACTTCAAGGATGAGGGCAAAATAAAGACATACACAGGATCTAATAAAAATTTCCACTCAAACCTTAAATATTTCAGAAAGAAGAAAAATCAAATGGGAAAAAAAGAGTAATACAGGAAACAATGATGAGCAGGAAAAAATGGTGAACAACAATAGGAAATCTAAAAAATCAATTAATATCAAAAAACAGCAAGGATAGAATATTTGGAAAATCAAATGAAGTCAAACTAAAATAGTGGCAAAACTAATATACAACATGGAAACAGAGGTAAAGTTCTAAGTAGGGCTAGAAATAAATGGTGCTTACCTTGGGCCCAAAAGGTAAAGGAACATCCAAAAAGTCAAAATTAAGATAAAGGACATTTTTACGGCGATATTTTAAAACCAAAACTAAAACAAAAGTCCATGATGCACAAATATTAAAATTTCAATAAACACAAGATCAATATGACTGATTGTTTTTCCTTTTGTCTCATATTCCAATATGGCCTGACATGGTAGGTCCTTATTTTTATCTGAAAAAGGCTTTAGAGTAATTAATGACCTTAACACATTGTACATCAAGTATGAGTCTTAAAAATTTTTAAGTGAAACAAATAGAATAATAAAAACATAATGAAAAAACATTAAGCTGTTAAATAGGTCAATAAAGAAAAATTCACTCAGTTCATTGGAAGGTAGAAAAGAGGTGGAAAAAATCTGACAAAAAATAACACAACATGATAAAAAAATAAAATTACTTCAATTAATAAAGTAAACATAAGTTAAATGATCCTAACCAGTTAAAAGTCAGAAGCTCACAAATTGGATTAAAAAATAATTAAAAACCTAAAGGCAGCTATATGCTATTGATCAAATGCAAACCTAAAACACTGTGGCACAGAAAGATTAAATAAAACAAATGAAAAATACTGCATCAGGCAATTATTACTAAAAAAAAATAGTGAGCTAATAAAACTGATAGCAGATGAAACAGACTTTAAGACATAAAGCATTTTTAAGAATTGTGAGACAGAACATAAAGTGAAATGGACAATTTACTGGAAAAGAAATAACATTTTTGAACTTGCATGAACCTAATAATAAAGTTCCAAATTGTATAACTCAAACTTGTCAGAATTAAAACGAGAAATTGGCAAAGACACAACCAAAGTTTTTTAACTCATAACCTGAAAATTAAGGATTTAGTATATCATTTAAGGAATCAGCATAAGCATAAAAGAAAAGAGTATCTAAAGAAAGTTGAAAAAAAGAAATTAATAAATGTGAGGACATAAATAATGAAACTAAATAAACACAAGAGTGATGTTTGCAAAAATTAATAATAAAGACACGCCTTAGGCGAGACTGTTAAACAATACATGAGAGAAGGCCCAAATAAATCATATTAGGAATGAAAAAGGGGCTGTCACCAAGGTGTTGAGATATTGGAAAGATAGCATAAGGATATTATGAGTACATTTGTGCCAATAAGTTAGACAATTGAAAATAAATAGGAATTCACCCCAAACTTCTGTAGTCTGAGAGATAACAGGGCTGTCAGGCTTTTGAACATGGAGCAGTTTAAGTTACTAGGATGAGAATGCTTATCCTGGAAACAGAATAAACTTGGATGTGGGAAGAGGCAGGGAAGAGCAGTAGGTAGGGTAGATTTGGGTAGAGCACCTTGGAGGGAGGGATTTGGCACTGGGACACCATTGGGCACTGGGGCCTGGAGAGAGTTCCATTAGAGGATGAAGGACTTTAGTGGTCATTTTCTTGTGGTCTGGGTCACTTTTGCAGTGCTTGCCTTCTCTGCCCTGAATTGTTGTCCTGCTCTGCTGTCACCTGGCCTGCAGTCTCAGGAAGCTCATTCTCCTGTTGAGGTTTATGGTTTCCTTCTTTTGTCAAGTGAAAGAATTGGGCCAGATGATGTCCATGGTTCTTTTAACCCAATTTAATCCTGAATCATTTCCTATCTCATATTTATGTTGATCTGAGAGATTGGACTTAAAAGTGCTGAAAACAATCTGAGTCACTGTAAATGCTGCTGCCACCAGTCACAAAAAAGCAACTGGATTTTGAAATTGCAGATGTAAAGTTTTCTGAGATATTTCCCCTCTCTGCTAGTTGCTCTCACTGAGACTGCTAATATTCCCAGAGGTGGAGGCAGGGTAGTGAGTAATGTCTCAGTTTTTGCAAAGCAACCTTGCAGGTAACCACTGATGTCAACCAGCTCACAGAAATGGTTAATAGCATGGAGTATTGCTCTTGGCCATCTATCCTATAATGACAGAAGGATCAATAAAATCCAGTCATTAAAATAAGGTTGGCTAACTAGTCCCTGGCCTGGGCCTGTGGGAAATCCTTCATTGTGTAAATATGGTAGAAATTCTCTGGATTCAAAGTCAAGAACCAAGGTTCAGAAGTCAGAGCTTTGATTGACAATCCTGAGTGACCCCTGAGTTTGAGTCCTGGAATAACCATGTGCTTCCCAGCCTCAGCCTGGATTGGGCAAAAGCTGGGGGAGACAGATATTTCCCTACTCTGCCCATGGCTTCCCTGAGGCAGCACAAGCAGCAGAGGGACCAGGATTGCAAACCCAGGTCAATGCCCAGGGGGACTGCCATGGAGGCTGTGTATTGAAATGGAGGGACAATGAGTGTTTCTGAGATTACAATATGATGTATGGGAAAATAGACAAAATTAGACAGCCTTTCCCCAAAACAGTACCTCCAAAAAAAATGAGGCCACCTGCCCAATTCTGCCCTGATCTCCCCGTATCCTGTAGCTCTTATTTTAAGTGAAATAAGCCAATTTCAAAAACCAAAGGCTGAATGTTCTCTCTGAAAAGTTGATGCTGATAATAATGGGGTTGGGGACATAAGAAAAATGGATGCACTTTAGTGGAACAAAGTGGAGGCAGAGTTTGGGAGGGGACATGGTGGTAGGAATGATGGTGCAATGAGATGGAAATTATTACCCTAATGAGATGTATGACTGCATATATGGTGTGACACTACATCCTATACAACCATAGAAATGTAAAGTTGTGCTGCAATTGTGTACAGTGAATTAAAATGCATTCTGCTGTCACATATATCTAATAAAAAAAAATAAGGCTAGCATGGCCTGCTCCAAAGCTCAATAGACCTGGCTATTATGATTCCAGTACCACTCCTGACCTTCTCTCATGTCCTAATGCACATCATCCCTCCTTCCTTTGCTACAACAGAAATCAACATAAAAGTTGATGGTATATTGTGACACAAACATTACTGCATTCTCAGTAGAAACCCAACTGGCCAACAGAAATTTGAAAAAGATGCTCAGCATTCCTAATCATTAGAGAAATGCAAATTAAAACCATAATGAGACACCATATCACAACTATTGAATAGATATTATTAAAAAGACAAAAGAAGCAGGATTGATGGCACATGCCTTTAATCCCAGTAATTCAGGAGGCTGAGGCAAGTGGATTACAAATTCGAGATAAACCTCAACAATATATTGAGACCTGGTCTCAGAATAAAAAGTAAAAAAGGCTAGAGATATATCTCAGGGTTACCCTGGGTATAATTCCCAGTATAAATAAAAGAAAAGGAAAGAAAGACAAAAGAAGATTGAGGTCTCGTTAGGATGTGGAGAAAGTGGAATTTGTATGCAATGTTTGAGAGAATGTAAATTAGCACAGTCATTATAGAAATTATTACGGGAAATTTCTTTATAAATTACATATAGAGCTCACTTGGGAGAGTGCTTGCCTTGCATGCACAAAGCCCTGGGTTCGATCCCCAGCACGCACACACACAAACACACACACACACACACACACACACACAGACACATACACACTCACTCACTCACAAATAGAACTACCCTATGGTGCAAGAACCCCACTGCTTGGTATATATCCAAAGGAAATGGCATCAGAGTTTAAAAGACATCTGCATCCCATGTTTATTTCAGCATTATTTTCATAACCAAGAAATAGAAAAAGCTGGGCCTATCCGTGGAGGAATGGGTACAGAGTATGTGGTTTAGAAACATAAGGGGACACTATTAAGTCTTTAAGCCAATAAGAAACTCCTGTCATTGGTGTAAAATGAATGAGCCCAAAAGACATTTTACTAGGCAATATAAGGCAGGCATACTGTATCACATGACCTTACCTACATATGGGATCTAGAAAAACTGAACTCATAGGACCTAAAAAAAGCATACTACAGGGACACAGACACATCAGTGTTTACAGCAGCACAATTCACAATAACTAAAGTGTGGAACCAATCTAGAAGCCCTTTAGTAAACATGGATAAGAAAGAGTGGCATATGTACGCAATGGAATATTACTAAGCAATTAAAGAGGATAAAATTATGGCATTTGCAGATAAATGGGTGGAGTTGGAGAAGATAATGCTAAGTGAAGTGAGCCAATCTCCCCGAAGAAAATACAAAAGTCAAATATTTCTCTGATATAAACTGACTGACTCATAGTGGGGTAGGAATGTGGAGCATGGAAAGAAAAGACAAACTCTACCTAGGGAAAAAAGGTGGGACATGAAGGGAGGGGGGAGGAGGTTAGCAATGACGGTGGAATGTGGTGGACATCATTATCTAATGTACATGTATGAAGACAAAAATTGGTGTGAACATAGTATATATATATAGAAGCAGAGGTATGAAAAATTGTGCTCTATATGTGTAATAGGAATTGAATGCAGTCTGCTATCATTCATTTTAAAAATATCAAAAAAAGTAAGAAATAGATAGCAGAGTAGTGACTGCCAGTGGCGCATGGGTGGCTTGGCTTTACTCTGGTTAGTCGCTGGTCACAGAAGACCAAATTACACTTAGATGGAAGGGATGAGTTTCAAGGATCTAATGTACAATATAATGACAACAGTTAATAACAACGTACAACAGAATGACTACAGTTGGTAATGTTCTATACACTTGAAAATGACTGAGACAGTAGATTTTAAGAGTTCTCACCACAAATAAGTATATGAAAGAGTGTATATTTTCAATAGCTTGACTCAGCCATTCTTCAGTGTATACATGGTTCAAAATATGTTGTATGCCATAAACATGTACAAGTATCATCATAATCACCATCATCCTATTCATCATCAGGGATTGAACCCAGGGTTGCTTATCCATTGAGTCACATCCCCAACACATTTTATTTTTCATTTTGAGGGAAACTGGAAAGTTATTTAGTTGTGTAGATTGATACCTTCTTCCCCAAACTGAAACTCGGTTACAAGAAATAGAGATAGAATGATCAATGAACACTGCCTGCTTCAATTATCACTGGGCCTGAGAGTGGGTAACCATCACCAAACTTCTTCCCATGCCATCTCCCCAGGAACCATAATACATGGTCTCTGTATTAGCCTGCTTTCTCTGGCTCTAACAAACTACCCCAAAATGGATACTTTATTAAGAGATGAGGTTTATTTAGCTCAGAGTTAAACATTTTACCGCCCCTGTGACTAACCTTTGGTGAGAGTGCTCAAAACATGGTGAATGGCATCATGGTGAGAGGATATGCAAGGGGTTGAGACTTAATCGCCAGAAACTGAGGAGGATGAGTCTTGTACTTTTTATAACAACCCTCTCTCACGAGAAGTAATGGGGGCCAGTGAGAAGTTCATTACTCCTTTCCAAGGGCCTCATCCCCAGAGGCACAGTTACCTCCCACTAGGCCCCAGATCTTGCAGGTGCTACCAGCTCAACACTGCCACACCCAGGACCAAACATCCAGCCTATGAACATTTGGGGGACAAACCACATCCCATCCTCACCAGCTCCAGCAAAGCCACCATTGGAAAAGCATGATGTCCCAGTCTACAGGTGTGTATGTGAGGGCAGGGGAGGGTTGCTCTCAGAGGGCACTGGAAGCAGCCAGAGTCCCCATTCTGGAACCTTTTTGATGTCACACTTGTGTCATGCTACTCTGGGTGCCAACCAAAGAGAAGGAGCAGTTTGCTCTCATTTGTTTGAGAGCACGCATCAGAGCATGACTATCTCAAATGATTTATTGTCCCCACCCCCACCCCTAGTCAGATCCTGGCTATTCTCAAGCCTTTGGGCTTGTTTTAATGTGACAGCACTGGTCTCTCTGAGCACAGTGTTCTTCACATTACTGTGAGTCTTCATGCCAGCTGTTGGGTTTCTCACCAAGAGACAGTCAGGAAATAGACAGTGAGAGTGCAGAGGCAGGAAAGTGGAGAAAGCCCAAAAGGGGAAGGAGGATATTTAGTTAGAAGCACAGAGACATGGGGAGCCTGAGGCTTTTAGATAACTTTTAGAGAACATGTCACCAGCTGATAATGCTGGTCACATGTGGTGGAATGAATTTGGTCTGTCTCTCGCCTGGATATTCAGATCTGCCCTTAAGGTGTGTGAGTCTGACCTCAGGTGAGCAGTGCCTCATTGGGGCTCTGGGTTGCCCCAAGTTAGAACTGAGTCTGGCCCTGGTTTCATATGCTGAGTACTGGCCCAAAAAAGAGTGGGCTCTTCCAGTGGCCATGGTCTTCTGGGGCAAAATTTTGTATATCCTCATTTCGATGAATGTATCAGAACCAGGCATCTTACCCAGAGGTAAGGCCTCAGACCCGTGGGAGAGGGGGGGCACTCAAAGGGCTGGTGCCTACGGGGGTTATTTCTAAAGGGCTGACCCCACCTGTGACCTCAGCATCCCTTCTTATCCTGTCATCATTACTAGGGCCCTGACACTTCATTTTCCAAGCCACTGAAGTGTGAAAAAACAGAATCCTGGAGGTTTGCCAGTTGCTTTAAAAGAGAGGCCTGGGCAGGTTGGCACAAGAGGCCACCAGGCTCTTCAAAAACCATGCAGTGCACTCCTCCTCCTTCCCATTTCACATAATTCCAAGCACTGATTACTATTCCAAAGGGGGGAGCAACATATAGAGCTTTGAGGCTGGACAGCCCCTTCTCTTTGACTGCTGCCCATCTGAATGGTCAGCTTACTCAACAGGGACCAAATTCCCCTGTCCACCTCCACCCGACCTACTTGTTGCCCAGTGATGCTATGGGGCTGCCCTGAGCAGTATAGTGATTCAAGGGCTTCCTCCATGTCCCAAACCACCTTCGAGCAGGACCCTGAGGATTCCTACATGGCACAAGTGAATGGCAGGTTATATGAAATGCCGTGATATCCCACCTGTTATTTTAACCGCCTGCCCTGAACCTTCCACTGCAAAAGCTGTGACATCTGTGTGAAGGTGAGTGCTCCTCCTCTCTGTCCACTCACAAACCTGTCCCTGGGCACCTGATCAGGAACAGGAACCTCACATCATGAGTGGGCCAGGTGAGGGTATCAGACCATGTTCCCAGAGTACTTCAAGTGGCTCTCAGCCACTGTTGGTCACTTATATATATCATCACCTCTGTTTCTGTAGCTGTCCAGTGAGGCTGTCCTTGCTTGCACAGGTGCTGATATGCCAAAGAGGGAAACTCATCTGTGCTGAGCCTTGTGGAGTCGGGGAGGAAAAGCAGTGACTGTCCCCTCCCCTGGCTTGCTGATACTACATCTTCAGCCCTTTAAGCTGACTGCTGAAATGTCCTGGGGATCTTTTCCTGTCTTGGTCTGGGTGTCCCAGTTGGAGGGTTTCCTGGGTTCTGAGTGAGTTTTTCTGATGTGCCTGAGAAGGCTCTGGTTCACAAATGCAGATGTCTGGATGGGCGAGGATGTTTTTTCATCTTGATTCAGTGTCTGTAAAAACAGAGGTCCAGAGATGTTATATCCTGCTCCAAGTGACACTAGGCAGGTCTTGTCTCTATAGACAGATATAAATAGTTATAAATAAAACTGCTACAACAACCATTGGTGCACAGACATGTGGACATATGTTTTGATTTATGTTGGATAAATGGTTAATGGTGGCATTGTTGAGTCATAAGGTAAACATATGTTGGAATTTTTATTAAACAACTGTATCATTTCTACTTTCCACCAGCAGTGAATGAGAATTCCAGTTGCTCTACATCCTCACTAGCTTTTGACACTGTCATTTGTTGCTATTCTTTTTGTTTTCAAATTGTAGCCTAATAAATGAGTAGTGCTATCTCACTAGGGCTGCAGTCTGTATTTTCCTAATGAGTAATGATGTGGAACATATTTTCATGTCTTCTCAGCCAGGAGTATATTGTTGGTTAAGTGTTTGCTCCAATCTTTTGCCCATTTAAAAAAATGTGTTGTTTTCTTATTGAGTTTCAGGAGTTCTCTATACGGGATTCAGATCTACATTTTGCAAATCTTTTCTTTCAATTCATGGCTTGTCATTTCATTTTCTTCATAGCATCTTCCAAAGAGCAGGAGTCCTTAGTGTTGCTGTTTTTCCAGTACTGTGTATTGAGTAAGGGATGATGGACAATTGTGCTTTTTCCCCAGCATTCCTTGTTCCCTCTGAATGGAACCTCATGTCCTGTGTGAGGAACAGTTTCATTGCTTTCTTCCCCATCTGTGTGTCTTTATTGCTTTCTCTTTGAGCTTCGACTAGGAATAATAGAAGTGGGAATATCTGCCATGGGATTCCTTTAGTATGGCAATCACTTGACTAAAGATTCTTTCAGGAAGACTGGTGGGCAGCATCAGTGAGGGAGGGGAAGCTGCAGACCCTGAGACAGCTGAACAGAAAGAGAAGTCTTTCTTCTCATCATCTCCCATTCTTTTAGTCACCAGCCCATCACTGCCATATATGGTTCCCTCCCACCTGTGACTCCTGTGCTTGGCCCTTATTCCTTCAGCCCTGTGGTCTGCCTCTCTTCTCCTCTCTCCAGCTTCTAGAATATCATTGAGTTTTCCTGGCAGCTTTTTCCCTTCCTGCATCCTGTGGTTCTTCCACCCCAGGTCAGGCCATATGACATTTCTCTTCCCCCTCTGCTCAGAAAGAGGCCCTCCAAGTCTAGGATCCCCAAGTCTCAAAGAACCTAAATGTGGTCTGCCCTCTGGCATTCAACAAAAAAGGCTCCCTTCCATTATTGACAGCACTAATTTCAGGCACTGATCCCATGCTCCAGCTTTCAATTTCACCATATTCCATTCCTTGACTGCAACTCCTCCTGGAGTCACTTGCTTGGTGGTTGGTGGCAAAGACTCTGGTGAAAACCATGAAATTTCCAATCACAGCTCTAAAACTGACCAGCAGGGAGACCTTGGGTATGCTAATTAAACCTGGTCACTCAATTTACCTATCTGTAAAAAGATGGAATTGTGGGGTTAATTAATGTAAACCACATAGAACAGTGGCTGGTACCAGAAGGTGCCCTACGTGCTGCTGTTACTTAATACAATTCCTTCCCATGGTCATCTACACATGTTTGTGCCTCATCTTAAAAGCCATACAAGTCCCACCCTTAACATCTCAGGCCTCCACCCCACCTATTGTACCTTCTGGGTCTTATTAACTGTAAGACTTGACCTTGTCCACTAGCTCACCCTTCACTTCTTGGCTCAGGTCAGTCCGGCCCTTGCTGTCAGGATGAGGCTGTCATTAATGGCCAAAGCCAGCAGAAATCTTCAGACTACTCTTTCTGGACTGGATACAGCCTTTGAAACCATAAGTAGCTGTCTCAGCACTTAACTCTCTGGGCTTCTCCTCTGCATGAACTTGAGTGCTGTGAGCTGGGTTGCCTACATGGTTCTCATGATACCCTCTCTCTGCTCTACCCTGGTTATTCCCCATAGTGCTCAGGACCTCCTATTTCAGCTGCCCTCATCACTCTTAATGTATGCTGGCCATGCTGTTTTCAGGGTGCTTTCCACCCCCTTGCAGTGCCTAAACTTTTTTTTTTTTTTTGCTACAGGGTATTGAACCCAGGGACACTTTACCACTAACCTACATCCCCAGTCCCTGCTATTTTTATTGTGAAATTAGGGTCTGACTAAGTTGCTGAAGCTGGTTTCAAACCTGCCTCAGTGTCCAGAGTCATTGGATTACAGATGTGCACCATGGTGCCAGTTTGAGAGAAGCATTTTTGATGCCCTGAAATACTTCTAATGGGGGTGCATCTCAGTGGTAAAGTTTGTGCTTAGCATGTGCAAGGGCCCGAATTTTTTAATCCCAGCACACAAAGAAACGAAATCTGAATAAATGAGTGAACCAAAAAACAGAAGATTTAACATTTGGGAATAGAAGGAAAGAGAGAAAAAACAGAAGCCTTATGCCCTAATCCCCCAGGATAAGGGGAAGAAGGAGAGGCAGCAGGAAGTTGGTCAGAAGATGGGCAAGAAGATGTCACTAGATTTTGGTCTTGTGGAGTGTGAGGGTGTTTGAGACACAGGGGCGCCAGGAGTGGAGCCAGTGAGAGAGGCTGGTCTGGGTTCCTCAGAGCTGTTGAATTCTAGTTGTGTGTGATAGGGTTCCATGTGGGGACAGGAAGGTATTCAAATTTACTGATTAGTTCTGAAAAATTTATTATCATTCTGTGAAGCATTTTCTATACCTTATGTACAATCAATATTTTCTATACTATATATATATAAATAAATATTTATATATATATTTAAAAAAATTTTTCTCTAGGTTTAAAAATTCTGTAATTTTAAAAATTATCTGCTATTAATTAATTTATTTTTTCTGGTACTAGAGATTCAACTCAAGGGTGCTTTACCACCAAAATTGCATCCACAATCCTTGCTATATTTTGTTTTGAGATAGGGTGTCACTAAATTGTTGAGAGCCTTGCTAAGTTGTTGAGGCTGGCCTTGAATTTGTGATGCTCCAAGTCTCTGGGATTATAGGTGTGCACCACTGCACCTGGTGGTATATTCCTTAAGTGCTGTGAACACCTTAAAGGAGGCAGAACCTCATAGAGGCCAATAATTCATTTGTATTGCTTTTTGGACATATTCCAGAGCTGTTCTGATATAGAATCATGTTTTCTTCTGGTTGAGAATAGTGTTGAAGATCAAAGTCTTCATATGTTTGCCATGGGAAAGTTGGTGGTGGATAGAGGTGCTGCTGGGCCACTTGCCATTATGACAGAGTGTTTGCTAGAGAAATCTCTTGAAGTTGGGTTGAAACTCAACCTGGTCTGGAAGGAACAGGGAGTGAGGCTGATGGATGTACTCAGCAGAAAAAGAAAGTGGAATAAGGAAGAGGAGATGCCAGTAAGTGTCCATAGAAGAAAATGATGTTTGATCTTGACCTTTCCTGCTTGGTATACTAAAGGACTTCAGCCCAGATTTTTTTTCCTGGAAAATCTGATTTTTCACTAGAAAAATATGTCTGGGCATCCTCCACTGCTTTCCCAGAAGGTGAAATTCAGTTAAGGTAGATTTTTAGAAAAAATCAAGAAGTAAGAGAGTAAAGTAGGAGCAGGGTGGTGACACCATCTTTGGATCAGTTGAGCAGAACAGCATGTCCCAATCCCATCAAGTTCAATGAATGCTAACAGTAAAGAGGGCTACCAACACTGAATCAACAAGAACACCTGAAAAAATCTACAACTTGATTGCTATTAAATCAGGAAGCAAACACAAAATGAGGCTGGGGATAGAGGTGAGTGGTATAAAGCATTTGTCTGAGGCCCAGCCTGGCTTAACTGACCATCACTGGGGGAAGCGGGGGTGGGAAGAAACACTAATAAGTAAAAGTTCTGGGCCTAGCAGTTTCATCAGTAAATTCTATGAAATATTAGAAGAAGCATGGCTGTCTACTCTCAATTTTCTTTCAAAATGTTGAAGAGGAACTGGGATAAAACTGTAGCCTCTACTCCTAATTCTATTTGTGACAGTTTGCAAGTTGGATTATAGAGAACTGCCGGTGTGTGAATTCAAGGGATATTTCAATTGCACCAAAATTTTATATTTCACCAAAATTTCAATGATGTACTTTGCAATTGATGCCGTTAAAATTGTGCATGAAACAAAGTATTAAATTTGGGACTGTCCTTCACATCTGGTTCTTCCTGGTTTTGTTGGTAGTGCTCAACTCTTTAGAAAAAAAAAAGAATGAATTTTTTTTGGAAGCCCAAAACTGAAAATTGAAGGACTTCCTTGAAGGCATATGCGCATGTCTACAACTGATCTGGGTCATCAGTTTCTCTGGGAACATACTTTGCTTAGCATGTTTTGCCTTTCCTGAAAATATTCATTTTGAATCTGAGAAAGTAAACATCTGCCTGTGGTGAGTCAAAGATGTAAAAGTGAGACTTTTGCAGTTCACTATAGGAAATGGAGGGAAGGGGTCCAAAAGTTCAGACAACTCTGGGATGAAGTCCTGTGACTGTTTGGCCCCAGAACAATGACAGAAGTGAGATGAGCTGAAGAATTCTGGTAACGAACCTTTCCCATACATTGATACTGGGCAGGATTCGCAGGCAAGGGAGAACCCAGTGTGGACCTGTGCAAAGAGGACCCCAGAATCCATCCCTTTTCTCGCCAAGAAAAAACACCTGCACTGGGCCCATGCTGGCATTCAGCCAACCCACCTTTCATTTCCCAATCTGCAAATCAAGCACACTAGTGGAAAACGATTGTTTCCATGATTTTATTATACAAGGGACAGTAAATTTCATGAAAATCCAAGAAGTCATAGACTTCTCCCTCGACTGCTAATCTGAGAATTGTCTATTTGAACATGGTTTCTTCTCAGAGGATCGTCCATTGCAGCATGTTCACGGAGATGCCAGTGCTCTCAAGCCAAATGCAGGCAGCCAAAAGTTCAGAGCCTTCAAATGTAAAGCCTCCGCATGGGAGTGGAAATCTCAGGCAGAGGCTCCTGGCACCAGCACATCAAGATGCTGGAAAGAGTATGGGCAATCTCGGGATCCCTTGGTCCAATGGGGCAGCCTGGGCACCGGTCTTCTGGTTTCTTAGAGGTGTCCAACTCTCCTGGTGGGGCCGATGGCTCCTGCTGGGTCTGAGGCCTTGGGCCAGGGCAGGCAGGCAGGCAGTTCTGGGCCTCTTCTCAAAGTGCTGTGCAATCCGGATCCGTGGATGGGGCAGTCAGAGCTGAGAAACCCACAGGGTGGTAAAAGTGTTTCGCGGTTGAAGTCCTGATGATCCCCAGAAAGGAAGCAAAGCCTGGGATACAAAGGCAGAGGCAAAGGCCCAGCATCTGCTTCCTCAATGGCTGGCAGTGCCTGGGGCCCTGGAGCATACTCTCCACAATCCCAGGCCTCCCTCACACAGTAGTTAAAATACTTCTCTATAGCTGCAGACTCTCAGAGGGGAAAATGTCTTCAGAGACCACTTGCAAGATAATTTCTACTCTCCTGGGATCCTCTTGACCTGAAACACAGGGTGTGGAACATATGGAGACAGGATCTTATGGGTACATTTCTGCTAAAGGGCAAATTCAATCATCTTGGATGTCCGTGTTGGATTGAATGGATGTTGTTGATAGATAGTTTTCATACCACTTTTGTAATTGCCAGGATCCCAATCACTGGTGGCCATGACCCACACCTATCCCAGGATTTTGGAAACTCACTGGACAATCCCTTGCACAGTCCACTTTGCAGGAGTGAAGGAGCAAAAGTCAGATATGCTCAAGTAATGGCAGTAGCCATCAAAAAGAGAAGCACTGGCATCTGCTGCTGCTTCCTTGTTCTTTCAACATTTATTTCAAGCAAGCCACCATCCTATTGGATGACGCTGCCCAACTTTAGGGAGGGTCTGCACTTCAGTTGCTATCCCACATGCCAATGATTACTAGACACACCCAGAAGGCTCTGAATCATTGGCATGTCCAAATCCCATCAAGGTGAATGAATGCTAACAGTAAAGAGGGCTACCAACACTGAATCAACAATAATACCCGAAGAAATCTACAACTTGATTGCCATTAAATCAGGAAGCAAACACAAGGTGAGGCTGGAGATAGAAGTAAACCTCAGTAACAATACTAAACCCACTCTAACTTTTCTATGATGACAACGTGTAGAGTTCCCTACTAAATGAGGATATAACATTAAAACAAATGGGAATATATTCTTAATCTTTTCTTGGTTAATATTTTTTAAACATCCCATTTTCTTTGTTTTAAACCATTTTTTTAAACATCTTTATTTTTTTAATATGGCTTTGAGCATCAAACCCAGAGCCCCACACAGACTAGGTGAGCGCAGCACTGCTTGAGCCACATATCCAACCCTGGTTTTATATTTTTAAATAGATTTCATACGTACCATTCTGTCTTTTTCAAACTATAAAATTCTGTTCAAGGAAAGATCTATTTAGTTATACAGAGAGTAAATCATGTACAGTTTTTCCTCAATATTTGTAAATATAGTCTCTATCATTTGAGTTTTTCCTTGGTAAGATTTACTTTCTTCCTTTTTGCCAAGCATTCTAAATTTTAAAGAAAGGTTGCACCTAATTGACCACTGTGTTCACTGCTAAGTAGACTTTCTTTAGAATGACAGTACTTAGATCATTTGGTGACCTTCAGATTACATCAGAATGTGGAATGAACCTCTTAAGTCTTCACTTCTGTGCGTCAGTTAACACAAATCATGTAAATTGCTGTGAGATTTAACTTGCAGAAAAGTAATCAGTCTGGCTAAAGAAATGTAGGAACTATTCCTAGGAAGTTTAGGTCGATTGGAATGTTCTGAGGAGGGAAAACTATAATGCAGACAGATGCCCTTAAGAAGATCATCCCCATCACACCTTTTTCCTGTTCATTGCTTTCTACACATAATTTTCCTCAATTTACAATCACATTCATGCACCTGAGTTCCCTGGGGTGGCCCTTTTGGGAATGATGTCTGCACCTCAGCTTCTCAGAGTGCCATACTTTGAGTAAACCTGATTGGTTTTAAATCTTGATTCCCAAGTACTTAGATACCAGGGGTGAGTACATGGACTTGGATCCAGTAATAGATTCAGCTTTTAACAATTTGAGTTCACTGGGGACCTGTATCTGCATCCTTCTCATGCCATACACTCACTTCTGAATGGCCTGTCCCGTCCTTTGTCCTGAAATACCAAGCAGGAGAGTAAATCTATTTCCCACATGAATATATTCTGCCAACTCAAGGTCTGATACTCCAAAAGTGAATTTCTTGTTTTGTACTGAACGCCTTCACTGGATTTACTCAAAAAACTCAACACTACGTTTACCCTCTTTGTGGATTCCCTGTCTTGAATAATGATACCCAAAAATGTTAACAGTAACTCAGAAATCTAGGATGAATATTCCCTCCATCTCTCATTCTTTTTTATTGGCATCCTTTTTCCTATTCTCCTTTTGAACTTCCCTTCCTCCTTCACCATAATACTAACTCTGATTCTATCCAGAGACTGAACCCTTTATGCTATATTAGTTATCACTGGATTAAAAAAAAACTGAGATATTCTAGATTTCAAGATGAGGTCTAGAGGAGAGAGATAGATAGATAGATAGATAGAGAGAGAGAGAGAGAGAGAGAGAGAGAGAGAGAGAGAGAGAAGATATTCAAATATTCAATGAGTTTACTCTTTAGGGTCAGACTAAAAGAAATGTCTAACATTCCTGAATATATGCTGAAATTTTCACTTGTAACCCCATCTGGTAGCCAACCAGAGCCACTGCATCTAGCTTATGTGTGAATTTTCTTGACTATGAACATTGTCCAATCCAGAAACAACAAGTGAACTGTCTCACTAGTCCACAAATTTTCCCATTCTGCATTATAATGCCTCTCTTATCTATAGCCAATATAAGCTAAATGTAAAATGATGTATACTTTCCTTCCTCACATTTTCATGATAAGAATACTTTTGGCTCTTAGGCCTGGTGTACATATTTCCAGCCACACTCCAGCCTTGCTACTGATAGTTGTGGAACTTGTCTTGGGACCTGCCCCTTTTCTGGCTAGCAACCAGCATGGCCCAATGTGGACAGTGATTTCAGAGAACCATCAGTTTAAAGGGGTTTTATTTAATGTCACCTTCTATGTATGCATTCCCCTTTCTACTAGGGGCAATGATGTCTGCATTCACTGTCCTCAGTACATGTTTCTCTGGCAATTTCACTAAGATTCACTCCACAGTTTGGTGAAAGAAGAAATTCTCTCTAGGTTCTTAGTGGTTCACATTGATGCATTACATTCATGGACTCAGGATGCCTTGTGTAATCTGAACTCAACTAGGCCCAGGTTCATGCTGTTCCCATGAACTCCTGCTTTCTTTTCACAGGAGAGACACAAAGTTTTATCCCAGAGCTGGGTGTGCTCCTGGATTCAGTACTGAATACAGTCCTAGATTATAAGAAACAACTGTACCCTAAATATAAGTAGCACCAGGAACGGGACACTATGTGGAAGGATTAGGAAAAAAATCTTTATAAATGTATTGTGAGTGCTACTCAGGAAGCTCCTCTTCACCCTGCAGGAACTAGAGAATAGGGTACT
The DNA here is from genome assembly GCF_052094955.1 of Ictidomys tridecemlineatus. NCBI lineage: Eukaryota > Metazoa > Chordata > Mammalia > Rodentia > Sciuridae > Ictidomys > Ictidomys tridecemlineatus. Next base: position 175,095,487 of record NC_135479.1, read on the forward strand.
TAAAATCCATCCATCTCTTCTAGAGAGCATCACAAACAAAGTCCTTTGAGCCACAATAAAACTAAAAAACTGACACTAAATGATCAGAGGGAAGTTTGAATTTTCAATCCAGGAGACCTATGGAACATGCTCTCTTTTTGGCTGGTGAATAAGGTGCACATTGCAGTTCTCTGTTGAGATAAGAGGCAAAAAGGATTGTGAACTTTCTATCTCAATGTTACTGACCCTGGGGAATGTTCTCTTTTACCAGCTGCTCATTGGTTGCCATGGTCTTTTTCTTCACCTGAAATACCAGGCCCAGGGGTGACCCCTGTTACCTCAGTATTGAGCCTCAAATTCAAATTGGAAAGAAGGAGATGGAGATGCTTGCTATGGTTTGAATGTATTCCTGAAAGCTTATTCACAGGAATCTGAATCCCCCCATGCAACAGTATCGGAAGATGGGGCCTGAAAAATGTGATTAAGCCAGCAGGGCTCTGTCTGCATGAATGGCTTCCATGCCCTTTACAAAAGGGCTTTCAGTAGTGGGCCCTAGCACAAATGTTCCTGTGCATTTGCACTATAGGACAAGGTAGCACAAAGGCCCTTGTCAGTTGCCTGCACCATGTTTTTGACCTCACTAACTTCAGAACCCATAGAAAATGTGTTTATTTTCATAATAAATTGCCTGGTTCCTGAGATTCTGTTATAGTGACAGGGACCAGATTAATACAGTTGTTATAATTAGGAGTTTTTCTAATGAAGGGGATTATGAAAAAAGTTTAGGATATGCCACCCTCAATATATGCCACTTTGGCCTAAGGATTATTTTTAACTAAAGCATTTGAGTTTCTGAAATCTCTCTTTATACCTAAAAGTAGGGCTATCCCAAATAACTTTATCATCATTACTACTCACCCCAGAAACAATTACATCTCCCTCTGATGAGAGAATTTGCCACCACACTCAAACAGACATTCTCTACAAACTATCTTAATTCCCTATTAATTGGATTGTAAATTCTCCAATTTTACAACTCCTTTGGAGGAATTAGTTCTTTCTGTGATGCATCCATATACACAAAACTTAAAATTCATAAAAAGGTTATGCCTTTGGTCTTGTTCAGCTGTTTCCTAATTATTTCAGTCCCAACAAAGGCCATTGAATCTACCAAGGCAGAGGAAAATCTTTTTTTTGTTTTCCTAGAAAACATAAACATGTATTATTAGTATCTCTCTAAGACAGACATAGCTTCTGAGCCGTGTCCACACTTCCCACAAGGCTCACCTGTGCACACTGCTGTGGTTCCAAACTTCCTTTCTGCATTTTTGCTTCAAATGTTAGAGAATGTCTGTTGTGTGTCACCTTCTTTCAGTCAATAGTATCCTAACAAGTCTCGTTATTGTCTTTTTATTGTGCTGCATTTTTTGGTTTCATAAAGCTTTACTTAATGACATTTTACAGATTTATCTTTCTCTGTTTACACTTTGTTCACTCTTTTCAATGACAAACAAGGACAGACACTGTGAAAGGCTCCAATTCACATGTTTTTTTGTGCCCTACAGTTGGCCTTGGAGTGTTGAAACTATGGCTTGGCACCGATATACCTGATATTGCCAGCCTGCCCAGAATGCAGCCAGTTTCAGACTGCAAAACACTTAGCGTCTCCTTGTGGGGAATATGCCCTTACCATGACCAGTGTCTGGCCATTCTCACAGGTGCACACCACACTGGAATTAGACTGAATTTGAAGGCTTGAAGTAGCTCAGATGCACACTCCTTCAGTGGAGTAACTCCTACCAAACTCCTCTTTAGATTCCTAAACTGGAGTTGGTCACCCTTACCACTAGGGGTGCTAATTCTAACATTTCTGCTAAGATGCAAGAATAGGGTGGAGGGAAAGAGTTGGGGGTTTAGCTCAGTGATACAGCACTTGCCCAGCATGCCTCAAGTACCTGGGTTAAATCTGCAGTACTTCAAAGAATGCAAGAAGGAAGGAAAGAAGGAAAGAAGGAAAAAAGGAAGAAAGGAAAGAAGGAAGGAAGGAAGGAAAGAAGAAAGGAAGGGGTGGATCAGTAAGATATAGGACTGATGGGCCCCCAGTTTTTATTTAAACTGTTCTCTTCCCTGGCATCTTGATCCTGATAAGGTGGCTGTAACTTTTCCTATGGGGACAAGGCACTTCTTCCTTCATTCTGAAGATCCACAGCAAAGGAGGCAACTGGAGATGCTTCAGGTACTAGATAGGGTTTTGGCTAGAGGGGGAAATGGTAAGATAGTGTGGGAAGACTGTAGTAGTCATCTTGAGAGTAGGTGAGATAAGGGTCCAAATGGAGTCCACTTATCTCTCTGGGGCACATGTCCCCTGCTCCAAACAACCGAGGTTCATCTGGGGAAAAGATGGAATTGATTTGATGAGAGCCAGAGGAGTGTGGGTGATCCTAAGGGCTGCTGGAGATGCACATGGTAGAGTGTGCAGTCTCTGTGGGGCATCCCTTCCAGTAGTGCAGATCTTTGGGGGAAGCATAAAAAGTTGTGGTTCATAGCAATTTCCACCTGTGCAGTGGAAATTTTTGTAGAAAATACAAAAATTTGTGGAAATAATTTGTAGAAAAAAGTAATTCAGTGGCTTCAGTTGAAAAACCAGCCTCTACCTCAGAGCAAAGCCTGTCCAGTAAAGGGACATGACCTTAGTCCTTGGAAAAACCGACAGAGCACTCCTAAGCACATTCCCACCCTGCTGAGTTGTTTATCTACAAATAACAGGAGAGATCTTCTGCTCCAGGTGTCACTGACTCAGTCAGGCTAGGTGGGGATCCATAGAAGCCCCCTAGCAGCCACCAATCAGCATGAGACAGGGAAATACCTGGGATGCCAGATAACCCTTCCAGAGGTTTATGGTGGTTGATAACAAGTTGGGAAACCATGTAGTTCAGCACATACACCTCTCTTGGCTCACACCAATCAGTTCAAACGAATACCCCTTTTATACTGACAAATCACCCTTACCCAACTTGTTCCCGCCAGTGAATGTGCTAATCATGTTTTAGAGTTTTTATTTGATTTTCCCGCGGTGCGTGATGATTTGCTAATAGAGGCTATGATGTATGGGAAGTCCCTGCCCTCTCCAAAAAAATGTATAAAACTGCTGCAAACCCTGGGCTCCGGGCCTCTCAGCGTCACCAGTTGCTGTGTGTGCGTGCGGAGGACCAAGATAGCTCGCAATAAACACCTCTTTGCTACTTACATCGATCTTGGGTCTCTGGTGGTCTTTGGGGGTCCCGAATTCGAGCATAACACAGTCTTACTTGAAAAGTGAGTGGAAAGAGAGGATTCAAGTGCTTGAAACTTTGCCACCATTGCAACATCTCAAGACAGACAAGCCTTCAATGACTCATTTAAAAAGTTAATTTGACAGAAGAACACCAGCTAAGCAATTAGGGAGGCCTAGTTTGAAGGTTCGGGGGCAGAGTTTCCTATCGGAAAACAATGTGTTTCTCTGACTTGCCTTAAAAGCACTGAGGTATCTATAAGAGGAGAGGGGTCCCAGACCAAGACGGAGGGGTGGCATGCAAGAAGGGCCCATCACTGCTTTTTGCTAGCAGAGCTGTTAGTGTTCCGGAGGCCTTATTTTTCCCTTAGACCAGCTTGATTGGTGCCCGCCTTGGGCGCTACTCAGCCTGCTCTCACCACGTGCAGCCCTTTGGGTCAGTTACTGGAGGCTTTGGTAATCGGGGACCCAGACTTCGCCAGGAAAAAGAAAGTTTTTGTTATGAAGTGTGAGTTTGGGGACAGCCAATGGGAGTGGAAATCTCACTAGCTTCATTGACTCACCGACATTGCTGCTGCCTTCTCAGAGCTGGCATAGATTTACCTGCTGCACCTCTTATGGAGCCAGATGCGATGACTTTGACCTCGGCAAAGCCATAAGCTGGTTTTTGCTTTTGCAGGGTCCAGTGACACCAGCAACTGGAATCTTGGTTCACTAGTGGTGCACACAAAAGGAAAGGAGCCTGCTTTTACTTTCAGCACTGCCATTAGTTGTGCCATGGCTCAGGAGAGAATGTTTCTCTGCACCCTGGAAGGTCCCTTTCTCAGTGTATCCTAGGTTTGTTAGTGCAGCCTTTCCCATTCGCCTTTCCTGAAGTTCCCATTCACTCTCTGACCAGCAGGGGGACCCGACAGTTTTCAGTTCATAGTACATATTTGTACCAAGCCTGGGTGGCAGTAAGGCTCCTTTCTTTGCATTGCCAGATTCTAGGTAACAGCACCGTGGTTAGCGCCAAAGTGGAAGTTTGTCACTGGAAACAAGGCTAGTTGAGGCCCTTTTCCGAATCCCAGAGCACAGTTCTCTCCTGCACACTTTCTCCTTGTCTGGCCTCTGCTAGTTGTGCTGTGGGTGCGTTTTTCGCTGGCACCCCCTACTACACAGCGCTGATGGGTTCTAATGTGCTGTTTCTGCTGTTGCCTGGAGCAGACCTTAGTGGCATCCAGGCTGGCAGGGCCAAGGTGCCTCTGCAACTGAGCCCTTCAGCTTTGTTTCAAGCGTACTCCTCTCCTTCACTGCCAAAGAGTTTTGTTTTGGTGGAAGCTGCCCCTCTGTCTCAGGATCCCTGGCCTCCCTGCGCCATGCTTCTATTAGCTTAGCAAGCATCAATTTAGAGGCGCCTGTGATTTCCACTCCTTAAAGTGTCCTGATTGGAGGCGAAGCTAGAAGCCTAATCTCGTCCTGGTTTACCGCCCTGGTTTCCTGGTCTTTGGAGTCCCCGTTTGTCATGGCGAGATAGGACATAATACCAGAGGGCGAGCTCTTGGTCCAAGCAAGTCCAGGATTGGCCATTTCTTAAGCGTTTATTCCCGCTTCTGGTGTTTAGTCCTAAGAACTAAGGTTTAGCAGCAGTGCCTGCAATTTAAGTGGAAGAAAGTTCCAAATTCCTGAGAAATTCAAACTCCATTTCAGCTTTGTGGGTGATGGTTTAGTCGGGTACAAGCGTGAGTACAGGCGAATGCCATTTTTCTGAAAGGCCACTTCAACAATTGCCACTTTACCACTATCCTCAGTTTCTTTTTCCTAACCAGTTTGGTTTTGCAATGGAGAGTTCCGCTTTGACTATGCATGCAGCCGCCTGTGATTTTTTTACTCACATAGAACTCAGGGAACACCAGGTACTGGGACTTGTAGGTGTCACCAATACTGGTGTCTTTTTAATCTTAGGCAATATAGGTTTAGGCAGAAAAGGTCTCAGTTACGTCACACAGGGATATTAAAGTCCAAGATCACACTGTGCAAGGAAACATGGTTTGCAGTTTTTTTGTAGGGCTTTCTCTGTTTTGTTAATTTTGAAGAAATTTTTCTATTGGTAAATTTTGCTGTGCGTTTTGTTGTGTTTTCGTATTGGCTTATAATAATTTTATTAATTGTTTGTACTTCTGTAAATGTTATGCTTTTCCTAGGGATTTCCTCAGTGTCACCCCTGGGCTTTCTGCCTGCAGACTTGTTCCTCCAGGAGGTGGTATTAAGGTTTATGTGTGGTGTGCCCCAAAAGCTCAGGTGTGAGACAACGCAAGATCTGGAGGAGAAAGAATTGATCTTAATTAGCCTGGATTTAATGGGTGAATGGATCCCTGAAGGGATTGACTGGGTGGTAACTGGAGGCCAGTGGGATGTAGCCTGAGGAAGCCATTCCCTTGGGGCGTGGATAGGGGTTATATATCCCTACCTGGCAGGTGGAGTTCCCACCCCTACCACCACACTACAACATGAGCTGCTTCCTTGTGCCACTGCGAAGTTCTGCCTCACCCAAAGCCCAGAGGAATGAGGCCGGCCTTCCATGGACCAAGACCTCTGAAACTGTGGGGCCTTAAATAAACTCTTCCTCCTCTATAATTGTGCTGGTTGACTCTTTTTAATCACAGTAGCAAAACAGCCCGGAAATAGAGCTGGGCCTCTGAGCAGCTGATACGTAGCCAAGTTCTGGTGCCTGCCCTCTCTTAGCCCTACAGGGACCTGGGTTTCTCACCAGCCCTTGGGGAAGAAGCGCCTAGTGGATTTCCAGGTTGAGGCTCTACTCCAAGTGCTCCCCAAACCTTGTCTCCCTCAGGAGACCTGGTGGTTCCCTGTGCAGGTGCTTTCTTGTTCCTAGCATCTCTATTTTCCCAGGGCTACTTTTCTTCCAAGAGGTGTTCACTGAGAGGGCTGGGCCTCGATTTTTCTGTCACAGGTTGTGTTTTCACTGCCTGTGAGTTCAAGGCAGAAGGGTAACCGAACCCCAAGAGATCGCCCTTCATTGACTGCAAAGCCAATCAGCACAGGCAGAAGGCCTGGGAAAAGTCTACTACTTGTAGTAAGCAAGTGGCGCACTGGGACCTGTGACCAGTGTCCTCCAAACAAGGAAGGCAGGGGGAACGTTTACTGGGAAGACTTCGTGCCTATTCTTGCTGGTAAGACTTGTGACAATTAGCAGGTGGGACGTTTCCGTCGAATGCTCAGTTGAAACACTTAGGAAAGCCAGTTCAAAGATCTGGGCTGTAAGGCACTAGGAACTCTCCTAGCCTGAAACTGTGTGCAATTGAGTGAACTCGTGTGGGTGCTGAAAAAACGTAGGTTTGGGGATCATCATGGACTCTAAGCTATAACAGCACATCTTGACTCCTTTTGCAACCGTTTTATTGAAGCAGTTTGAAGTCCATTTCATTGTGGCATAAATCACAAATCAGATCAGTAAAATGGACATTCCTCATTTAAGTAGTCCAGAAAACAATGGTAATGCCCTAGTGGAGCCAGGAGAATAATATGGTGAATCAGTCATTTATTCCCAGGTGCTTCTGTGGATATTTTTTAAAGACTAGATGCCTGTTTTGAATTATTTCAAGGTGCTTTTGGATTTCACAAGTGTTCATATTAATGCTGTGGGAAGTATATTGGCAATAGAAAAATATCCTTTTTGCTGGGCTAGAATATAAACTAAAGAAATTTTATTATGGCACACTGATTTCCCTACAAATTCTATACCTTTTTGCTGGGTGCATGATGGCCCAGGAGATTTTATTAGTTGTACTCTTTCAGGGTTAAAGACTTGTCATCACAAGTAAAAACACAGGCACAAGCTGGAACTTTCCTGAGCATGTTCAGATTATGCTTCTTCATACCTGTGTTCACAGGTGGCAGAGGGAACCCCTCCAGGGTAAAAAATTCTGCATTATAAAGAATTTGAAGCAGTGGCCTCCAGATTCCTGATGAAGGGGTGTTTCCAGGCAGCTTAGATTATGGTAGCCAGCTAGGTGTAGCTGAGCCTCCTCCTGCATTGCTTGGAACTGCCAATTCTAGTCTCAGGAGTCCCACTCATTCATCCCTGAGGACCAAAGTACCTGAGGTGTCACCTCAGGTTCCTGGGTCTTGTGTGAACTAGGGTCAAATCATGTGTTGGTATGTGTCTTCCTCCTCTTTGGAGAGTCTCTTTTGCTTCCCTAAAAACCAGAGAGGATCCAGCCAACAAGGATTTGTAGCAGACCAGTGGTATCCCAAGTTTCTAACTCAGGGACTCCAGGCTGAGACAGTACAAAGCACAACTGCCCAGGGTCCATCAAACACAATCCCCACCACCACTAAGCATCCACTCTTATGTGCAGACTTCCAGCTTAACAAGGTCTCCCACCAGAACTCTAACAAAACATCTTCAAAGTCCCTGTCTTGAGGCTGATGAAACAATAATAGATAGTTGCCCAGCTTTAAGTGGCCAATCCACTGTAGCTCAATGGGATTCAAATCATGAAGACTCTATGCTTGAATATGTGTACTTTTGCTGAATAAAACAAGACAGTGTCCTATAACCAATCATTCCTACTCATGCACATGTAAGCTGAGATTTTAAAAACAGTAGCCTCAACTTATCCCCAACAGATTTGGCTACCAAATGAGCTCACAGTCAAATGTATACTCCAAACATTAGATTTAAACTTTTGAATTATTGTATTACTAATGAACAATCATTAAACTGTACTCCAAATTCTTTCTTGCAAGAGAGCCTGTGGGAGCTGGGTGCCATGGTGCATGCCTGTAGTCCCAGTGGCTCAGGAGGCTTAGGCAGGAGGATCAATGGTTTAAAGCCAGCCTCAGCAACTTAGCCAGACAATAAGCAACTCAGTGAGGCCCTGTCTCTAAATAAAATTCAAAAAAAATGGTGGAGGGGGGAGGTTGCTGTGGATATGGCTAAGTGCCCCTTAGTTCAATCCCCTGTACAAAACAAAAAGAGATTGCCTATGGGGGCCTGTCATTCTCTTGGTGAAAGCAAAGAATATTACCTAAATTCTTCACCTTCCAATGAGAGGTCTTATTGTTATCAATACCAAAAACAATTGAGGAGGAAAGTGAGAAATAATTTTGAGGAAATAATTCCTTTCCATTGCTTACTGATAGTCTTTCCTATCTGTACCTTCTGAGCAATAAGGTGCAAAAAAGTAAATTAGGTTCTTTAAATAATGGTATTACAGTGTCCCCAACACATGTCTGTGTCATCACTTCCTAGCCTAGGTCTTCTTTGGGCAAACTCATAAAAATATTCCCTGAAATACTAAAAAAACAGAGTTAACCTTCAGTGGAGTGCAACACATGGAGAAAAGTAATACTTTGCAATTAACAGTAGGGATGTGTATAGTTCTTCATTATGGCATCAACATCAACAGAGGCAACACAGAGAAGTGTGACTGCAAATGGAGAAGAGGATGTGCTGGAGATGGGGGTCTATCTAATGCCCTGACATTTTGTAGCAGTCGCAAAGGAAGGATCATCATCTCTGTAATTTCCACTTCCTGATATCTTTGATATTGTGCTGATCATATATTTTATATCAGTGTTCTCCTTGCTTCTCAGAATGCAGTGGGTGCTCTCAGTTCCATTCCCTATTGCCCCTATTGAGAGGTTCTGGCACTTGAGCCAATTAATGTATGTAGGAATTTCAATCAAGACCCTGTCTCAAAAAAATAAAAAGGGCTGGGGACTGGTAGTAGCTCAGTGTCATAGCACCCCTGACTTCAGTTCCCACTACCAGAAGGAGGTGGGGGAAACTGCACTCTTATGACATGATGGCAGGTTGCCCTGCTTTCAGGCTTTTTATGGTTTAGGTAGTAGTTGCCTTTCCTCCCCAAAGCTCATGTGTGAAACAATGCAAGAAAGTTTGGACGAGAAATTACTGGGTTATGCAGATCTTAACCTAATCAATGTATCAGTCCTCTGATAGGTATTAACTGGGGGTTAAGTATAGGCAGCTAGTGTGTGGATGGAGGAGGTAGGTCCCTGAGAGCTGCCTTTGGTATATGTTTTGTCCTCATTAAGTGAAGCTACTTTGTCCTCTCCCTCCCACCACCCCACCCCTGCTCTCACTTATTTCTGGTTCGGTGAGTTGAGATGCTTTTCTCCACCACACATGGTGTTCTGCCCCACCTTGGGCACAGAGCAACAGAACAAGGGAGTTGGTCACCTGTGGACTAACATCTCTAAAACTGAGGGCCCCCAAATAAACATATTTTTCTCTAATCATTCTTCTCAGATCTTTTTATCACAATAGTGACAAAGCTGACAAAACAAAGCCAGGGCCTGGCACAATGGTGGCACATGCTCAGGTGCAATAGTGAACCATCTACCCCCAAACAGCTGAGGAGGATGAGGCCAACTTTAGAAAGTAGCCAGTCACTAAAAAACTAAGTGAGACTCTAAATAAAATACAAAATAGGGCTGGGGATGTGGCTCAGTGGTCGAGTGCCCCTGAGTAAATCTCTGGTACAAGAAAAAAAAAATGGGGCCAGACTTCCACATCTACTTCCTGGCTCTGTTGTTGCACAAATGTTACTAAGGAAAATTGAAGCCATGTGCCTGACACTAAACCAGCAGAAAAAGTAGTCATTTAAATAAAAAAGAAAGAAAATAAGTCATGAAAAACATTTCTGCAGTGCAATTAGAAAACAATACAACCAAATATATTCATCCAGGGCCAAAGTATCCAAAAGAAAATTTAAAAAGAAAAACATCCAGGCAAGCATCTCCACAAGGTGAAGCTGCAAACTTGGGAAAGGGGCTCTGGGTTGAACTCAGTGTACCATGCTCCAAGCCCTGGATTCAATACCGTGGCATCAAAAACACAAAGCAAAAACAACACCTAGTCCAGTCTGGGTTGTATTGATTATCCATGGAGCAAACTAAGCCTGCGTTGTTGCTAACTGGGGCTGATAAATTAAAAGGACTTCAGAACTTGTGTACACTTGTGCAACTGTGATTGTTGCAAACTGAGGCTTCATGCGACCAAGAAATCCTTGGAACAGATAAGAGGAAGCTGGCAATGCCTACAGTCATCCACCAATTGGGTATCAGGTGCGACTAAGAAGTCTGAGGCACTGCTTGGCTAGTACTGGTTTCCTTCCACTAAGTTCTGACCTGAAAACACAACCTTGAGGGGTACTTCAAATCTCAAGAATAGCTAGCTGGATTTGACTTCTTACTCTTATAAAAAAAAAATTCACCAGAACTTGCTCAGAAAAAGAAAATTTGAAAGCACAACTAAGAAATCACAGGCAAAGAATAATCAGGAACGTTTTCCACTTAATTCATTCACATTGGAGTCTACAGCCAGCCTGTCAAAAGTGGAAAATTTCGAGAAAAGGCTAAGTCGGACCTCAGGGGCCTACTAGCACTTGCCTGGGTGAAGAAATCTCAGATATGGCCACACTGAGTCCTGGTACACTTAAGTAATGGTAGCACTCACCTTGTGAGTTGCTAAACCTTGCCTTCCACAGCAAACCTAAGTGGAAAGACTGCTAGACATGCAAATCAGTAATGAATCTTTTCAAACTGGTGATCTGTGAACTTGTCCAGTGTGCACAATCACCTGGTCCTACCACCAGAAATAGTAAGATGGATGTATAACCCCCCACGGGACTTTTGACAGAATCAAAATTACTGAGTGTGAAATGCAAGGAAACGCCATCCTTAAAAAACAAGAAAAGGCGTGAGAATAGAAATAAAATGAACTGGGACTGAAAAAAAATGACAAAAATATACAAAATACATAAATATGTAAACCAACTCAGTATTTAAAAACAGTTTACAGCCTGGCATGGTGGTGCATGGCTACTGTAATCCCGGTGACTCTGAGGGCTGGGGCAGGATGATCACAAGTTCTAGGACAGCCTCAGCAACTTAGTGAGCCCTGTCTCCCAAGCAACTGAGCAAGAGGATGTCTCAATAAATAAATAAATAATTTTTTAAAAAAACACGATGTAAAATCAAAAGGTATATGAAATTAAATAAGAAAAGTCGAGGCTTATTTATATTGCAAATCACGCTAAGTAACAAAATAAGTATTAAAGATTAAGAAATAAAATTGAGAAACCAATTCTTTATTTAAACCTACAAAATTCTGAGAGTGACTGTAAAATCCTACAAGTCGTTCCTAAAAGTTTAAATGGATAAAAGTTTCAAGTTATGGAAGGGAATGTGTAATAAGATCAATACAAATGTTTGAAACAGAAGAAAACAGCAAGTAATGGGAGACCTGAAGGCTACAGAGAATCATCAGGAGAAAGAGAATTTTAAAAAATTGACAAGGAACAAATAAAGGCAAATCTCAGTGCATTTTAATTGCCATTTTGTAACCGAGAATCTTTTCAGAGAGTAAGATCATTGAGGGTCCTTCTCTGATCAAAGGCAGCCTCGCTGCCAGAGAAGGATGGGCAACACCCCCAAGGCATTGAGAACCCCGGGGAATCCACGCCAGGAGGCCTGAGGAAACCAGGTGCAGGTTCCACCAATTAGAGGAGACAGGTGGGGGCCACTGGGAGTGACACTGGCCCGCAGAAGTCTTGGTGTCAGGCGGCTTGTCACGGGTAGGGGGCTGGGAGGCTGTGTCCTTGGCAGTGAACTCTGCTACACCTTGGCTGCCTGGGGTTCTTCTGAAGGCTCCTCACATCTGCTGGAACCTCCAGTTTCTCGCTTAGCAGCTTCCCGGATTCGGTTAGTTCCAGGGAGCTCTGGTTTTGCGGTGTACCCGGCGCCCCAGGCAACAGGACTGGAGAGCCGCTCTCAGTCAAAGGGGCAGTTGTCAACAGAGAACTCTCCTAGGACAGGGTAGCAAGGAAGAGGCCAAGTCCCACCAGTTACTAAGCTCAGCACAGGAGGAGGCTGGGGCTCTGGTGCCACCTCCACGGAATCCCAAGCCTGCTTCACCAGGGCCCAGAAAATGCTACTCCATCGGGTTAGCCTCAAACAGCAGGACAAAAGCCTCTGCGCTGATGGAGACATTAGGCAGAGCCTCAGCACCATCACCATCCCCAGTGTTTATGGTCTTCCAGGAGGAGGGCTGAGACAAGCCAGAGAGGCTAGAAGGAAGTGACAGCAAACTCAGGAGCTCAGTAGGTGAAAACATCATACATAAAACCGAAAGGATTAGACGTGATGGGAAAATCAATAACAAACCAAAATAACGGAGCTGAAGGGGAACTGAACCTAAGAAATGCAGAGCAGTATCTGCGGGCCAGCATCACAGTAGTCTTTGCACAAATTGCCCCTGCCCATTTATGCGATATCACCCCGAGGTTTGCATGCAAAAGCTGTGCCCGCTCTGACTCTCTTAGTACCACAAGAGTGCCCTGTTACTGGCACCAGTTTCCTATCAAGCCATGGCATTTCTCCTAGCTGGGTCTATGGATGGAGCTGCCATACCCTGTCCCCAAGCTCCTTGCTTCTCTGTGATCGCTGGACTAAATGACCAAACGCAGCCCTAAGAGGTTTTCTTTTGACAACAGCAACGTTCTTCCAAGGAAAGGACCCCAGCGTCTCCTGCACTGCTGCAACCTTGTTCCCAAGTAAATAGGTGCAGCGCCTTGGGGCTCAGTGTTTCATGGGGCAGCAAGGCTCATTGCCAGGAGACCTAGAGGACAGGCAGCAATAGCAGCCCTTTGTAAGTTTAGTTCCCTTTCAGCTCCCTTTATTTCATTTTGTTATTCAGCCAGGATTTCCTGTTGCCTTTAATCCTTTCGGTTTTATGTAGGAGATCTCAATGGCCAGAGGCCAGATAGCCACGTAAATCCCAGAGCCACGCCCCCAGAGAATCCTTCTTCAGACCACACCCCATGGGCTCCAGTTACCTCTCAGTCAATCCCATTAGGGATCCATTCACCCATTAAATCAAGGCTAATTAAGCCCAATCAGTGGTCCGCCAAACTTAGCGTGGTCTCACAGGTGAACTTTTGGGGCACACCACGTCAAAACCCTAACACGTGCTCCTGGAGGAACAAGTCAGGACACAGAAAGCTTTCCAGACTGCAGATGTCCATTGTGGACTATCCAGCTTTTGGTCAAGTAAGCAAATCTAATCAATCGCTTTTTTGTAATCGTACTTCCTGTTGATTCTGTTCCTCTCCAGAACCCCAATACACTTTCCTGGTCGCTGTTTCTTCTTCATCCCCCAAATTTTGGTACAGTGGGCTTTTCATTGTTATTCACATCTATGTATTCTTCTACTTAGTCTTGTGCTTTTTTTCTTTGATCAGAAAATTGTTTGAAATGCTTCTTGCTTTCTACAAATTTCTGAATTTTTACTTCTCCTTTTTATTATTGATTTCTAGCTTCATTCCATTATGTGTTTAGAAGAAACTGATGGCTATATTTACAATGTTTTTTTAAAAAAATCTTTATTATGGACCATGAATGCCTTTCATGAGGGATTATAACCAAACCTACTCCAAAGAGCTCCAAGTCCTCCTCTTATATTGGTGACTCATTTTTCAAGATAGGAGTTGGACATAGTGGGGTATGAAGTGATAGGTCAATAAAATTACAGCACCAGATCTGAAACTCAAAACTCATTTTCCATTTTTAAATTACTGTTTGGAAGTATTTCTACTCACAAGTATTTTACCATGCAGGCACAAATCAAGAAGGAAAATGGTTAAAACCAAATGTTGTGTGAATCTAGGTATTGTGCTTAAAACCTTGCTAAAGCCAAAAAAAAAATGTTTATTTTTCAGTGACTTGTATGGAGCAAAGCTCATTAACTGAGCTTTGTGATGGATTTTCTTTCAGGATTAAAGCCAACACCACCCAGGTTTCCAGTCTGTGGTTAGAAAGTCCCTGGAGGCCAGAGGGTTTAAGAACACCCAAACTGCTGCTTGCTAAGTCCCATATACTTGATGGTGCCTGTTGTGAGGCCCACAAAGCCATGGAGCAGTGTTTTCTCTGCTGTGTGCCATAGGCTTGGAATTCTGCAGACCAGGCACCAGGTCTCCAGAGGCTACCAACCCTGATCTCAATATATTCTGGGCTCTTGCTGCTGCCCTTCTACATTCACCAGCCAGATATATCCTATGACTGCCAAAACTTCCACTGCAAACTTCATTCCACATCCCGAGGGTGTCATTTCTGGCATGGGTTATGATAAGGTGACTTTCCCAGAGGACACTGCACCTAGCACCAGGACACAGAGCCTCTTGTGTTGGACAGGGAGTTCTCAACCCAGACCAAGCCCCAGGTGTCTCACTATTGACCACCTGCTGGGGCTCCATTGTCTTGTTCCAGGTGCACCTGTGATGAAAGTCTGGAGCCCACGACCTCTGGTGCTGGTGATCCTTGTAAGAGTCCTCTTTCTTCTTCCCCTGCAAGCCACCATGTGCCGCAGTCTGTCTGGGCACAAAATCATGAGCCACTCAAGCAGGAACAAGCTTTATTTCCTAAGCTTCCTCGAAGGCCACGCACGCGGCCTTCTCCCAGGACACACTACTCCAACAACAGGAAATCCCTCCTCCAGAATTCCCTCCTACCACTCCTCCCAAACCAATAGAAACTCTTCCAGGAGTTCCTAGAGCTCCAAAGTAGCAGGCCTAGGCAGACTGCAGGAGTCTAATCTCCAATTGAGTGTGCATCTTAACATAATCATTATCATCTCAATGGCTTGCTGGGGTCACCTTTCAACCAAAAATGCCATGCATCATTCCTACTTGGCTATGGCTCTCAGCAACCATGGGACTAGCCAAAGCTGCTTGCAGTGGATCCAGGCCCTTTTTCATAGGACTCCTTGAGGCTGCTTGAGTCTACAACCTTTGGGGCTCAGCAGCATTGAGATTTCTTTTGTGTGGAGGACCATTTTTGAATAGATCCTGTAACAGTAATGCTTTCCATGGAGGCTTCAGAGCTTTTGTGCATGTTTCTTTTTTTTTTTTCTCAATAAAATTGTGGTAAAATGTAAAATTCTTGGGTGTAGTGTACTCCTGCTGGGGATTAGGGAAAGAGGAGGCTCAGAACCATGGGCGGTGAGAGACCATGTTCAGATCTAAGAGGGCCCATCCTCACTGCTGTTGCATTGCTTATTGGCATGGTGGATTGGTTGCATCTTCTGGGTACAGGTTGGGCAATCAGGGCACTTGTGTATTGGGTGTTCTACAAGCACTAAGTCTTCAAGCAGATACAGAGCAGCCTTAAGAACTCACATGAGAAATGATCTTATGTGCTACCCTGTCATCTATTGCCCCCAAAATTATTTAAGGGGTGCTTCCCCACCTGGGTCACAGCAGCCACTATACACTTGGCTGCACTCACTGCGAGGCCTCTCTACAGACCCCAGCAGCTAGACCTCCAAACTCTGGGCCTAGGTATTCACCCATTGGCATAGATCTTTCAGAAGACTTTATCCAGAATATTTTGCTGTCAAGGGCCTTCCAAGGAACTCTGCTAAAGCTGGCCTTCCTGGTACCTTCTTTTCCTTGGGTTTTTAAAAGTTTCAACTTGAAATCAAACTCTAGTTTTGACAATATTATCAGATACATCCTGAATACTTTTAGATAACAAGATGCATCCCCAATAGTTTTTTATTCTTATTTTGACACATGATGTAGTGCAGTTGCTGAAGCTTGTCTTGATTCTGTAATCCTTTTGCCTCAGCCTCCTAGGTCACTGAGATCACAAGTATGTACTTCCCTGACACATATTGCAAGATTTATCTTTAAAATTAATTTAGTATTCAGGGAGCTGGAGTACTGTTTCTCAGTGATATTTTACAAAATATCAAAATGGATCTAAACTTTTGCTTCTGTGAAATAACTAAAAAAGACAATAATGTAAAGTAATTCTAATGAATATATGGCAAACGATTCTGCTATGCTAAATGTCCTAAGGCCTTTAATATCTAACTCTGGAAAGAAAGTGGATTCAATAAGTTGTATAATTATAGCATCTGTTTGATAAGACTAAATGCAAGTGATGACTTCAATTTGCATCAGAAACATTACACCCTGTAGTGTATAAGAGAATAGAGTATCTTGGTTTTAATTCAACTCATGAGATGGTATTTCATAGGTTTTTAAGTTGAGATATTAAAGTCTGAATGTTAGAGTCTGTAAACAAGTCTGGATGGTGCCTGGCATTTTGCCAGGGGGAGTGCCTTGTGAGGTGGCTCCAGAAAGCCATTAAGTATGGAGATTTCTTATTTGTTGACTGCTGTATCTAGTTTATGTTAATTAAGATAAGGTGTGTGGAATGTATGAATACCTCTGTTGTCCTACAATAAACGGCTTCCACTCCTGCTATATCAATCTACACAAGTTCCTTGTCACCCCCGGTTATTTTGCAGCCGGAATGCAGCAAAAGTCTAATCCCTTGGATTGACATTTATGTTTGTCTCTGTGTTTGTCTTTGCACTTGGTATTGGTCTCTTGGGTTGAATTTTCACCCTGAGCTCTTTTTACACAGACATAGTTTGTCGTTCTTATTTCATTTCTAAGGGCTCCCTCTCTCCCTCCCTCTCTCCCTTTTTTCCTTCCTCTTTCCTTCTTTCTTTCTACTCTTCTTTCTTTCTTTTTTTCTTTTCAGAAACTGCACACAACTTTGATAGATCCCAAGCTTCAGGATTACTACTGTGACTTCTATTGCCAATGAAGTTCCAGACACTGACTTCTTCTTGGACTCAAGCAAGTTTCTTCCTCCTGAATCTTTTCCTCTGCTACATTTCCTTCTGGTACTCTAGAGCTCTATTCAGTGATCTTCTCCCCCCACCAAGATTTCACCCAATTCTGACTGTTGATATATTCTTGCGTTAAATCTATGAGTGTTTCTCCTAGAGAAGCACAGTAATGATGCATGGGGGCAGTGTGAACCTGGAATCTGGAAAGAGAGTTCAGATTACACTGGGAATCCAGAGTTCTTGACAGTTATGGTGGTAAGTGGAGCCACAAAGAGTTGTAAGTAGGTCAAAGATTTTAAATCATAATTGAAGATTCAGCAAGACAACAGATTCTGATAAGTAATAGTGAAAAAAAATGGATGTGAATGAGGCAAAGAAGAAACAAAGTACATAAGACTGGACACTTAATGCTTTTGAACATACTAATTATTGATACTTAAATAGAATCAATGACATTAATCCAAAATTAATTAGAAAAATGCTGAAAATTACAGAACTCTTTTCAAATTCCCTCAGAAAAATATATAATACTACTAGTTTTTTCATTATGAAAGATAAGCCTAGCCTCACTAATGTTGACATAAGAAAAGTAAAAGAAACACACATTTAAATGAAATATTAGAAAGTTTTAAGAACTTTTGTTACAGGGTCCAGAGATGTAAGTCAGTGGTGGAGCACTTGCCTAGCATGCATAAGTCCCTGGATTTGATTCCTACTTTATAAAAATGAAGAAGGACTTGTCATTATAACCAATGTCATTAAAAAGTTGGCAAAAATACATTACTCAAAACTGGTTGTTTGAATGAGTTTGGTAGGATACTTGAATCTGCAACATAGCCATGTATACTATCAATTTTAAATATGCTGTTTGACACAGGAATTCCACTTTTGATAATTTATTTCATAGATTCATTCCCAGAAAACAAGAAACTCTATGAACAGCAACAACAACAAAAATAGTGTTCTTTCATTGTACAAGATAAAGAAAAAGAAGATCCACTTAGTTAGAAACAAAGCAACCTTTAGAAATCAAAATGGAATTGATTGTATAGAGGTTCTAGGACAGATTAAATGTCCTTATAAGTCCAAGAGGTACAGAGTATTAGGGATTTCTACATCTATGTACATGTTTATAGTAATGAAAACATGGCCTCCAATTGACATGGTATCATGCAGATTTTAAATTCCTAAACAAAAATAATGATGCTACACAATTTTACAGATTTTGTGTAGGACCTTTAATCTTTCACTTTCATTTCTGTCTGTGTCCTCCTGGAAATTATTCTAGTGAAATTAAATTTAAGTAATGGCTTTTTAGCAAAATATTTGTAGAATCACAAAAACTACAAAAATATTGAGATTTTAGTCTGCAAAATGGATGCAAATGATATCAAAAGTAATTAAATTAAGAAGCTTATTAAATTATGAAATAGATGCAAAAGATACTGAAGATTATTAAAAGACAAACTTTCAAACCATACAAAGATTAGTTAAGGTTAGTTAAAAATTAATTAAATAAAAGTGTCATAGTACAATTAAATGGAGTTCTACTCAGGACATACCTTCTTTTCTTCCTGGTACATTCCCTAACTCAAACTAAAGCACTTGGCCTCTCCCTGTGTAACTTGTCAAAAGCTAAGCCTTCCTCAGGCTGAGGAATTGGAACAGAACCTGTAGCCCTCTGCCCTTTGCAGAGACCCACACTGAAACTTGGGCCCAAGCACACTTGTAATTTCAGGGATTCATTCCTACACTGAAAAGGCTATAAATGCATTAAATTAAAAATCCTTTCACTATAATTTCAAGACAAGATGTTAATATTATATATCAGATGTCATATTAGGTATGAGAGTTAAGTGTTTTCTTTTAGTTTTACAAGAAATGAAAACAATTTTGTAGGCCCCTATACTATTATAAGCCTTAGGCACTTTGCCTAGTGGGTGGATGAGTCCTGCCTGGTATCCTAGGGATTTTTGTTAGCAGCATCTGGGGCTCTATCTCTAGAGAGGCCAAATTATAAACCCACTTCTAAGCACAATTCACTTGGTCCTGCATGATTAAGATGAAACTTTGTGTAGGAGTCTATGCTTCTCTGTGTGTTCTTAGACTCCCAAGGATAAAAACTACTCCTCCTTGGATCTTTCTGACAAAATTTGTGACAGTAAAATCTACACTGGCTTTTTTCTCTCAAACATAGAGATTTCTTCATATATAATATGTCTTCATGCATTATTTTCAATTCAAGATCATGAGACTCTTTATTGTATTTCAGAAAAACAATACCATAGAGAAAATAAATGTAAACATAATTTCCAAGGAGATTCTTGTTCTAAAATTAAAAAAAAAAAAGGCTGGGATTGTGACTCAGTGATAGAGAACTCACCTAGCACATGTGAGTCTCTGGGATAGATCCTCATCAGCACATAAAAATAAATAAATAAAAATAAAGGTATTGGGGCTGGGGATGTGGCTCAAGTGGTAATACGCTTGCCTGGCATGTGCGGGGTGCATATAAGATAAAAACAGCAGAGGATGTAACTCAGTGTTAAGGTGCCCCAGTTCATAACCAAGTACCAAGAAAAAAAAAACAGTTTAATGTCAGTTTTTTTTTCTTTTATTTTCTATTATTTTATTTTACCAGCATTATTTTTTATCATGTGCTATGCTATGTGTTTCTTTTCATGATTTTCAATACTGAAAACAAGTTATATAAAGATTCTAGAGAATTCTAATTTTATTTTATGCAAATTTAACCAAAAGAAACAACATTATGACAATGCTAATTATTTGGCTAGGCAGTGTGTGTGTGTGTGTGTGTGTGTGTGTGTGTGTGTGTTTGTGTGTGTGTGTGCATGTAAAACAATGAAAACTTTCTCAAAAATAAAAAGATGTCCTTTTGTACAACTACTTTGGTAAAATATAAAATTTCTCAATGTCTGGAAATGTTGAGAAGTAGCATATGTGGTCATGTCTCATTGTTTTTGTTTTGTTTTGTTTTGTTTTTTGTTTTTTTTTTCCTTTTCACTTATTGGTGCTGGTGATTGAATCAAGGTCTTCACATATGGTCAACAGGCCTCTACCCCTCAGCTCCATCTCTAATTTTTATTTATTTATTTATTTATTTATTTATTTATCTATTTATTTATTTATTTTTGAGACAAAGACTTCCTTATTTACTGTGGCTGGCCTTGAACTTGTTTCCCTCCCCCCTCAAACTCTAAGTCCTTGGGACTACTGGACTGGGCCACTAGACCTAGTCTCTTGCCTTTATTATTGTGGAGCCTAATCCTCTCATGGTCCTCAAGTTTCAAAAAAATCAACAAGAAGAGGGAGAGGAAGAAAAGCTGATTTATACTTTAAGTCTTTAGAAGTTATGGTGATCACATGGAATATTCTCTCTATATCTAACCACAAAAACACTCTAACTCATCTTTGACCCTCTACTCCCATTCCCTGTCATGGAATGTTAACACTCAATAAAGCTGAAGAGAAAAAAGACAAACAAGTCTGATCCCACTGTTCAGAAAGACCTAGCACCTAAACCTCTCTAAATACATATCCCTTCATCTAAAACCTACTGGATTTCAGAAAACAGGAAAATTTAAAAGTCCATGTCTATGCTAATGAAGGCATTTACATTCCTTGAAGCTCAGCCCAGTGTAGAGTAATTTATCGTTTTATTTTTTGAGACAGAATGCTGCTCTGTTGCTCAGGGTGGCTTCAAGCAAGGATCCTGTCTGAGCTTCCTGTGTAGCTTGGACTACTGGTACACATCATGGCATCCTGCTGATAATACCAGGCTAAAGCAACCTGAGCAAACTGACCTTTGTTATGTGACTCCACTGTCATGATGGGCAAAAGGTGCAACTTATGCAGTCCAGGGGAAAAAATAAATAAGGTCCATGTGCTTCTGCCATTTTCAATGCTTTATTCACTCAAATCATTCAATACAATTTTACTCTATAGGTTCTTAATCAAGTAACTGACAATTCTTAATGTTAGCACTTCAATAAACAAAATCAACTCACAGCAAACAACTCTAGATTAATTCTAAGCACTGAGGTCACACTTAATCCTGACATTTCGTGATAGAAATTTCCTCTGCATGCTAAGCTCAAGTGTCAGATCAAAAGTCTCAAGCCTTGGGCTCTAAGTCTAGCAGATGCACACTTACTTTGACTCTGATAACCATGTCAGAAACTAAGGCTGGCTTCTCCTGGGGTGGAGTTGATGGCTGGCTGAGAAGGTGGTCATAGGGAAAAGTCCTTCTCTCACTAGAGTAAAGAGGCTGCTGTAGAATTTTAGAGAGATGAGAACAAGGCAGAGGATTAGGCAGATGAGAAGAGTTGGGATGTCATTCTCGGTCCTCATCAGGGTCTCAGGTTTGTGTGCATCAGTGTCACCTGGCTGAATGTCTGTTCATTTGCTCCATTATTTATACTATATTTTGGAGCTTCTGACCACCCTTTCAATCCCAATCAGTGGCAATCAGATTTCGCAGTGACATCATTTGCTCTGGGGTTAAAGTATCTCATCTGTTTTTCCCAGCCCTGATTTTTTTTGCTTCTTTTTCTCATCAGAGTGAGTGCAACATGGGAGAGACTCAACTCTGAGCTTGTCAGGGTAGGGAAAAGTGACTAATTTGTGTCTGAGCACCATACTAGAGGGCTTTGTAGGTAGACATGCCTGGTGAGACTGCAGGTTTCAAACAGGAGTTTTAAAATGTAGTTGCTTAGGCTAAGGCCTAAGGCCATCCTTACACCCACCACTGGACAGAGCCCACCACGGCAGGATTCTGTAACTGCCTGGACATGTCTGACCTACAGCTGATGTCTTGGATTCCTTGATTTTCAACTCAGAAGGCCCAAGACTAGAGATTTCATTTGGTCTTCTTTCCAAGGAAATGTAACTAGAGACCATTTAAAGGACACTTATTTATGCTGGTTGTCTTCAGAGTTCAATAAGGTCACATTCAGTTTTGAAGAAACACCAGCAAGTGGCCACCCATCTTCAGAGATGCCCTTGGGTTCAGCCCACAGCTCTGACCTGGGTAATTGTCTCCCTCTTGCCCCAGACCCACCTATACAGCTCCCCATCCTGACTCCCCCCCTCAAAATCAATAGACAACCAGTGAATAAAAGAATGGGTTTAATTATCATGAAAAATTTAATCAGATTAGAAATTATGAGAATTCTCAGACCATCTAAAAGAAGAGTTCCTTATCAAAATAATTACACAAAGATTTTTTTTTCTTATTGAAGAACCTTTAATTCATTCAGGAGAGAAAGAACAAAATAAGAATGATCAGCACAGACAAAGCTCCTAGGCATGCAGGGCACAGTCCCAGTGCATGAGTCCACAAGGACAGTATGAGGGTCCTCACTGGAGTCCTTCAGGCTTTTTCCAGGGCATTGGCTGATGAGTATTGTACTGCAAGGCATCCTCCAGGCTGGGGTTTCTTTCTATTCTGGGTTCCTCTGGGATGTAAGCCTCGGTTTTCAGGAGTTTCGAGGGATGAGCTGGTTCTCCAAGAGGCAGCCTAAATGTGTGTCTGTCCAATAGGCCAGGCACTGGCACCTCCTGAGTGGTTCAGGGCCCATTGGGCTGCACTGATGGTAGGCTTCCCTCTTCTTGATGTGATTGGAGCTCCTGAGTTGATTCAGCAATTGGTTCATGGATGCTCAGGTCTAGACCTCATTTTTGGCCCCTCTCAACTCTCTGCTGCTGTGTAACAACATATTCCCGTAGTACACTACTCTCAGACCTCCAAAGACAGCTCCATGTTCTGTGTAGGCCCAGTGAAATAGTTAGCTTACCAAAAAATTCAAATCTCCACAGCTCTGGAGGCACTGGCAGGAGTAGTGGCTCAGAGCATGAAAATTATTCATTGCCCAGGCCCATGCCTGCTCTGGGTTAAGGCCTGGTGGCATGTTGGTCTCTGGACATGCCCTCCTGGGAGTCAGGGATCCTGAGGTTGACAGAGGGACCGTCATAGTTTCAGCTTCCCTACCAGGCCAAGGTGTGTTCCTGGACTAGGAAAAGAAGCAAATGATTCAGTCTGGTATGGACTGCACGTTTTTATATTGGTCTGTCTTCTAGCTGATCTCAGAAGACATATACAATCACTTTCCTGGGAAATTCATTTGCATCACAAGTTTATTGAAGAACCTGATAGGATTAAGGTGCAAATGGACTAATCCTCAAGCAATTGTTGAAATTCCTTGGTTTTGATTGAATTAGATAGTGAAAAGGTGGGTGGGTGTGGGTGGCAAGACAGGCTCCAGTCCTTGGCAGTTTCAAATCATTATAAAAATGCTCTCTCTATTTCAGATAAACAGACAAATTATCTAGGCATAGATATGCACCCCTGTAATCCCAGAGTCTTGGGACACTGAGGGAGGAGGACCTTGAGTTCAAAGTCACCCTCAGTAAGGGTGAAGTGCTAAGGAACTCAGTGAGACCCTGTCTCTAATACAATACCAAAAAACAAAAAATAAGGCTGGTTATGTGGACCATTCTCAAGTGCCCTTGAATTCAATTCCTGGTATCCAAAACAAAAACAAACCAACCATATAAAGTAATGACTGTGTCCAATCCTGCATCCCAGTTTGTTTTTTCCAGTCATGCTGGTGATTGACTCTTAGGTTTTAAACCACTGAGCTTCTTCTTAGCCCTTTTTATTTTCTGTTTTGAGACAAGATCTGGCCATGTTGCCTAGTATGGCCTCAAACATGTGTTTTTCTTCACTCAGTCTTTTCATTTGCTGGGATTACCTGAATGGGTTATTGAACCCAGCTAATTCTTTCCATATGTGCAGGGATTGCCTGGTTTTAGAGACCAGACTCAGTGGAGCTGGATCATAGTCTTAAGACCATAAGCTAATTCATCCTGGAACTGGATGGAGAAGCTAAGTTTTAAAGCATTCATGGCTAAGTAGGGAAATGAGTAAGGGTTGTGTTGAGAAAAGGAGAGTCCTATGGCTATTTTGAATTGTAATTTTTCTTTTTTTAAAAAAAATTATAGATGGACACATTTTCTTTATTACTTTATTTTTATATAGTGATGAGGATCAAACCCAGTGCCTCACACATGCTAGTGAGTGCTCTACCACTGAGACCCAACCCCAGCCCCTAGAATTGTAAATTTTCTATTCTATGCCTAGATTTTCTGCATTAAAGTGCATCTAAATTTCCTATGATTTTCCTGTCTAAAGGACAAATCAATGGAGTTAATCTCACATTATCTATAGTTTGCACCCCCCCAGAATCCTAACCTTTTCTAATGTAAATAGGAGTATTTTATCCTAAGTTGTTCCTCTTTATCTACTTTCCTTTTTTTATATAGCAATTCATCCCATTTCTATTTTATTTAAATGTATATTTAGCCAGCTCTGCTGCAGCACAGATGTAATCTGAGTGACTCTGGAGCCTGCAGCAGGAGGATTTAAAGTTCAATGTAGTCTCAGCAATTTAGAGACATCTTCCTCTTTCTTTTTCTTTTTGTTGTTGTTGTTTGTTTGTTTGTTTGTGTTTCTTTTTTTGCATGTGTTTGTTTTCATGCATGTGTGTGCATTTTCTTTTTCTGGTTTAGAAAATAATTCTTTTTCAGTAAAGATCATCTCAATGGGGCAGGGGAATTCATGTATGGGTTAATCTGGCCATGAGCTCTGTACATGTGGCAGAATATCTATGTTCTTTACTTATTGGATACATTAAATGACCAAAAACTCATATCTAAATCCTCAAGTTTACCATTACTCTTTCATATTTAAAGATGTCAGCCATAATTGAGTACTTTTTTTCGTCTGTGGACCCTATGTCAGCTCTACTCTTTAGACACACCAATCAACTCTACTATTTTAACAGTGGAATGGCACACATTTTTTTTTGTTTGTTTTGGGGTTTTTTTGGTTACTGATGACTGAAACCAGGGGTACTTAATTCTTAGTTAATCCCCTGGTCTTTTTAAATTCTCTGTTTTAAGACAGGGTCTCACTAAGTAGCATAAACCCTCAGGGGGTTGCTGAGGGTTGCCTTGAACTCTGGAATCTCCTGTCTCAGTCTCTATTGCTCCTGGAAATACATCATGAACCACTATGCCAACCCACATTGTATCTTTAAAGTGACATCTTTCAGACACTTGGTGGCCCTTTGGATATGCATACCCTTGATGACTTGGTAGTTACCTTGTGTTTTTATAGTGAACACAAAGATTTGAACCTTATTATTTTTAAGATTTTGTGGGATTTTATGTATCAAGACAATATTGAACCATTTTCACAGATCACCTTGGAAAAGTTATAGGAAGAGGAATGATTCATTCTATAGGTGATTATATTTTCATTTGACGTAAAAACTTTTAGGAGACATATCTAATTTTATTAAGAATGAATTGTTAACATTTTATTTTTATTTATGTATGTATTTATGTATTTATTTATTGTGGTAGCATTGGTACTTACCCAGGGCCTCTTGCATGCCAGGCAAGAACTCTACTACTAATCTGCAATCAAAGCCCTTCTTTGTGAGTTACTAAGATCTTTTTATGTACATTTCATGTGCAGCTTTGAACTCTGACACAATAGCCTCTGATGTGCCTTAGCACACTCTACCTCTCCATTTTTCTGCAGTGGACATTTGTATTTCTGCTGTCCCCTATCACCACACATAATTGTCCCTATGCACTTGTGAAAGAATTTACCTAAGGCAGGCTCCCATAAACATAACTCTTTCCTCAAAAGAGTATTACCTGAACTTTTCTGAGCATTACCAGGTTGTGTTTTAGGGTGAACACAGCATTTACTTTCCAACAATAGTCTTGTGCAATACTGCATGCACACATTTCCCACAAACACTTGAAGTGCAGTATTCTGACATTTGCTGGGGCCTTTGTGGCTCTGAAGAGGTTTGCTTTGGGCTTGATGCCTCCTGATCCAGTTTTTTCTAATTTCTTAAAGTCTCTTTTTGTGTGTCTGTTGCTGTTTGTTTTTGAAACATTCTTTGATGTTCAGTCTTAAATCTATCTTTGCTTTTTAATCAGATTATGAGTTATTCTCATCCCTTGTGCTTAAACTAAGTGTGTTCAGTTTCTGTTCCTAAAGGCAAAAGGAACACAACTGTGTGTTAACATTCCTCTTGCTGCCTTTTAGCCTGTTACTATCCCTTTTTTTTTTAACAACCACAAAAGAATGGACTTAGGTTTCATTCACAAAATATACATTTTCTCCATAAAATAGTATTAAAATATTTTTTTCAGGATGTTCTTATCAAGTTAGTTTAATATTTTTATTTCAGCAAAAATAATGCCTTTCAAAATTTTATTGATTTTTACAGTTTTCCTTTCATTTAAGTTTTTCAATCAAGAAATAAAGTGTCTAAACAGACATTTTTATATTTTCTATATATATTAACTGCATTAACACAGAGATCCAGAAACCAAAAGCAGAAGTTTTGCCCTCTAAATCCTCCTCTCCATGGTGGGTATTAAACCATATCTGAGAGACATTAATCTGAATGGGGCTAGGGTCTGGGAAAGGCTGTGCTGACCAGGGGCAGCTGTGTAAAGGCATTACAAACTGGAGACTTCCAGGCTCTTCCTTAAGTAGATGCAGAACAAAAGTACTTTCCAAGGACACACACTAGCCACTTAAGGAACTCCTGCCACACATTCTTTTCTACACTTGGATAGATTTGTTTGAGGCCAACAGCTGGACTCTTTTGCATTGTTCACCTGGATACCTTCCATACCTCTGGCCACCAAAGCAAGTTAGGAGCCCTTCCCTAAGGCTCTGATATCAAGTCCATAGCATAGCTCAGAATCAGAGCTTTGTCCCCAACCCCAAGGAGAACCCCTCCATCTCTGTTCTCTCTTCATTCTGTCTACTTTTGAACAAGAGAATCAAATATTTATGAGGGTCTATAAAAATAATATCTCTTGCCCTTTAGTAAGTAAACAAAGAGACATGTGTAAGAGAGAAATCTTACATTTGTCTGAAAAGGAGAATAAATAGAATCTCTAAGATTGAATACTCAGTACTTGTAGGACTCAGTGATCATGGCCCAGTGTTTAGATCAGCATGTTTCTGGGGAGCCTCTTTTCAGGACTACAAGAATGTGACCAAGAGAAGCTTCCAGGACAGATGACTTCATGGTTGCTTTGCAGCATGGCACTCTCTTGAGGCTGAATTTGAGTTCTTCTGTGCCATGGGCATCGGGTTCCAGGCAGGCAGGTAGGAGGAACTAGGCCTGTTTCTTAGTATCTGTGCTGTAGGCAACTGACTGTGTCAAGGACAAGCCCAATATAGCAGCCCCCTATGGCCTAGAGAGCAGTTCCCAGTAAAAATGTAGGGGAGTACCCATGACCTAGAATCTTCTGAGCTCAGTATCAAAAGCAACTGGGATCTCAGTGTCATCTCTGCAGAATTAAGAACCTGCTTCAAACATGAGTAATGGCCCATGATTTTGGCCTCTAGATCAGGAGAAACAGTGTTAGGGTTCAGAGAAGTGGCAAAAGAGTGGCTGTTAAGCATTCAGATGCTTATATATGGCCCTCTTGCAGAATCTTTTTTTTTAATTTTTTTTTGTGTTGTTGGACACAATACATATTTTTTATTAATTTATTTTTACGTGGTGCTGAGGATCAAACCCAGGGCCTCACATGTGCTAGGGGAGCACTCTACCACTGAGCTACAACCCCAGTCCTTCTTGCCCAATCCTAATGTAGAGTTCATTATGTTGGGTGATGATGATACTCTTAAAGGCAAATTGCTTCAGAAGGCTGGATCTGATAAACTTCAGTGGAAAAACAATCATCTTCACTTGACTTTTCTGTATATCTATGAAGAACAAATCAAAAAAGCAAAACAAAAAGAAAGAAAAGCAATCATCTTGAATGAAATTATTATAAATCAAATGGAATCAGTTATTAATTAGATTTAAGGTTAAAATATTTTACAAAGAGTTACTTATTATGAGATGCCAGTCTCTCTCTGTTCCCTTTAAATATGTGATGTCCTATGTCACATAGCATTTCTTCAGGGCATGTACCTTCTTCTTCTACAAAGACTTAATTCACTATTCCAAATCGAACCACAGGCTATGCTCTAGCTGAGAATGAAATTTAGCACCTCTTGGGGAGGTCTGTTTGAGAGAAGATGGAGATCAATTCTTCAGTCTTCCCTGGAATTATCAACTGCCTGTTTTGTTTCTGTACAGAATAATTTCTACATTAAAATGACTAAGGGGAAGAGAGAGGTGATGAGAGGGAAGGAAAATAAAGGAGGGCAAGCTATAGACTTAAATATCAAATAACTAAATACTGTTCAGATTCAAATTCTTGTCTCAACTTAAAATAGATTTAAATGACATTTAAATTTTCTAAGCCACAGGTGGTGATGATTGATTAACCTGTGAGTGAGAACAAAATTGTTAATTTCAAAAAGTAGATTTCAGATATTAAGAAATCATATAGGTCATTCAGGCACAGTTTTCTCATACACCTGTAATCCTAGCTACTAGAGTAGCTGAGGCAGAAAGAGTAAAATTTGAGGCCTGGCTGAGTAACTGAAAGAGATCCTGTCTCAGAATGATAAAAAACGCTGGGGATGTATCTCTGTTCTAAAGTAATCCAGCTTCAATTCTCAGTACTGAAGAAGGTAAAAGGAAATGTAAATAAAGTGACAGTTCCTGAGACATAATACAACTAACAACCCTTTTAAAGTTATATTTATTCTTATGTGTCAGTACTATTATGCTAAAAACAAAGCTCTTTAAACATCTCCCTAATGTAAGGGGATTTTTCACATTCTTGTACCAGATCCACTTGATATTTATTTTCTTTTTGAGAAAGAGTCTTAATAAATTTCCCAGGTTGTCCTAGAACTTGGAATCCTTCCACCTCAATCTTTTGAGTAGATGGGATTACATGCATGACTCACTGTTGCCTGTCTATCAGATTCACTTTGAAATTCTCAGAAGTACATATATTTAGCATCTTACAGGACCACAGTCTACTGTGTTTAATGATCCTTTTACTTTCAATGTCATAAACTCTGCATTAGTACTAACTTAAGCATATACAGAGTGCTTACCTTTTGCCACATGTTATGAATATAGCTATAAGTATGGCACATTCCCTCTCAAATGTGGAATCTTAAAAATTTTACTTTAATGTAGAATAGGGATTGTTAGGGCTTGGGAAGGTGTGAAGAGAAGGTGGAAGAAGAGTGAATGGATGTGATCAATACACTCCATATGTATATAAAGAAAGATGACATAAATTCCTCCTCAATATGTACAGTTTAATATGTGCCCATAAATAAATCAATTTTAAAAGCACTACATAGGCAAAGATGAAAAAATCCATATTTTTTCTCTCCAGTAGGAGCAGGCACAGAATTCTGCAACTCTAGAGCTCCACCTGGAAAGAGAACAGGGTTGGGGGAAATTCCCCAGCTTGGAAAGTCTTGAGGAGACCAGAACCCAATCTAGTTTACTAGGGCTGCTGAGCAGAATTCTTAAAGGCACAGAAATGTCTTCCACATAGATAGAATTGGAGACGTCTGTCTAAGCACCTGTCTGGTCTTGGCAGCCCCACGCTGCTGCAGATGAAGTCCTTGTCCCAGTAGATTAGTAGATGCAAAAGAACAGAAAGAAAGAAGAACCTTTTGGAGCCATATGTGTCCTCAGAGGCATTCCTACAGCATGCTCCTTCTTTCTTGGTCTCTGAAACTCATTTCTGTTTCTGATCCACTGTCCCGTGCTGTCATCTCTGAATAGGAGCCTGCAGATTCACACCTTCCTCAGTTGGGTTGGAAAGGCACAGGGTGGAGTGGTGCCCATATCTAGAGCCTGGAATATGCCTTGGCACAGGAACACTTTCCTTTCAGTGTCTTTCCTTTTCTAGACATTTAAGAAGTTTTGAGAATTAAATCAACCTTATTTGATCTATAATAACATAATGGTATTTGTATTAATTGGCTTTATAGATTGTGAGGGAATATTTCTTAATGACATTTTATCCTCACTTCAAATAAAGAAAAAATAAGTAGTCATTCCATGAGTTTATTCAGTTAGTTGTTAAATAGGAGAGCAAAACACTCAGTGAATGGGAAAACATAAGACCTTTTTTTGTCCATTGGCCTTTAGGTTAAGCCTTGACTTTTGCCTTCCCATTCTGAACTTATCTTTTACCAGCACTAGCTTCTGCCTTGGGCCCTGGCTTCAGTCCTATCCCTATCTTTCAGAATCCCTTAAGTGAGTTCATGCCACACCTGTCATTGAAAGTACATAATTTTTTATGGAAAATTGAGATTTCCAATTTACCTTGTTTTATTTAGAGTAAGAAAACTAGAGGGCCATTATGAAAGGCAGAGGGTGGATCATGACAAAGAGCCCCTCTCAAGAATGAAGAAACTTACTTCCATGCAAGGATACAAGGTGGCTGCATCTCTGCTCTATGTATGTGTGGTTCAGTCCCCTGCCATTTGCCACAGTGGAGCTCTGGGCTGTTCTGATGCTGAATGTTCTTAACTGTCCATGCCCCACCAAATAGAGAACAAGGACTTTGGGTTACTTCCCCCTTTTAGCAGAAAGTAGCTTGGAGATGTCATTGCCCACTTTCCATAGAAATGGAAACTAGAAATTGACAGTGGGGAAATGTAACAGGGGTTCATTTGATGCTTTGACTATATTCCTTGGAGCTTTGAAATTTACATGTTTTTTTTTCTTTTTTCCCCCCTTCTTCTCCCTAATCTTTTCCCTTAACTTCTTTTCCCTGATCTTCTCCTTGCTGATCTCTCCTCCCTAATCTCATTTTCTCTGAATCACCTCTTTAAAAGCAACCTGTTCCTGCTGATGGGCAGGATTACAGCCTTTGGGACAGGAGTCCCCTGTGTTTCTTTTTTGCTAGCACAGCAATAAACCTTCTTTTCATTTTTTCTCAAAAAAAAAAAAAAGCGGGGAGACAATTTTGATCCTCAATTGAATCATTTATATAAATGGACTCTACTCTTTTTCTGCCATTAGATGTGAAAAGACAAAGACTTTCGCTCTCCCATTGCTAATTACTGTTCTAGATTTATGAAAATGTGTTTTAGAAAATAAAGAAAAAAATATCTAAAGCCATAAATTAGGAGATAGTGATAAATCATAAAGGGTATCTTTTAATCACTAAAGGCCACTGAAATTAAAATGATGTTAATGAGAGGTTAAGTTTTCACTACCTAAAATAATACTTTATTTCCCAAGTATATCTAAGCATTTGAAAGGGCAGATGTTGGAGCACTAGGGTACTGGCAACAAGCATTTCTGACTGATCCAAAGCAAAAATCAAGAGTGCAGAGTTTCCTTCATACTTCCCTGCCTAATGGCACAAGAAATGACAGCTCTTTATACCTCACCAAGCAAAGATCTTCTCTTTCCTTTTCTATAGTGGTGGTTGGTGCGCTGCAGCTGCCAATAGCAGGGTCTGCTTTGTGAAAAGAAAATAGAAAAAGCTTTGCCCTGTAGGCCCTGGTCGTGTTGGCTGTGCTTTTTAGTCTGCCAGTACTCTGTGCTGTGGTCCCTTTCTGTGGGCTTCACCTGAGGGCTGGTTAGAACTGCACTCTGAGGTTCCACCTACTGATTCAGATTCTCTTTTTAAAGGATGGTCTGGTGATTCCTTTTCACATTAGAGTTTGAAGAGCACTCTGCAAATTGGGTTCTGGGAGTTTGGAAACTATTTTCCCAGGGTGCGAGGTGAGGGGAACCTTGCTCAGTACCTCTGAAGCAGAGGGCATCCTCACTGCTCTGCCCAGAAGGATTCTGGGAGCCAGAGTGCAGCTCCCTGCTCAGTAGCTGCCAAACTGCCCTGAAGACTGGTGCCAATTGAAGCCAGTGTCGCCTCCTGGAGACACAGTAATCTCAGGAGACTGTGTGAAGTACAAAGAGGCGACCATGTTCGCAGTTTCTGAGGCTGCTGAAGACCAAGACCACATCTAAGATCCAGGAAAGCTATGTTCCTCCTGACCCAGCCCAGTGGCAGTCGGGGAAATCTGTGGTCCCAGATCAACTGCCACAACTATGTGGCTTGGGCAGAGCACTTAGGACCACCTCCTGCCACTGTGGTGCCTAGTGCCTGCCTGCAACCTGAGGGCGGGCTTCCTCCAGCCTCTAGGGTGCAGCTAACTGGAGGCAGATCTTTGTGTGAAAATAAAAAAAATTAATATGAATGAATGTCAGGTTGTTGTTTGTTTATTTTTTGTGATACTTGTCCTAATGGAGAATGTGGTGCTCTACTACTAAGCTACACATCTTGCCCCCTCTTCCTTTTTTTTTTTTACTTCTTTATGTATCTTTATTTTTTTTCCTCTTTTTTTTTTATTGGTTGTTCACAACATTACAAAGCTCTTGACATATCATACTTCGAACAATAGTTTCAATCCTCTTCCTTTTAATATTGAGGCAAGGCCTATGTTTCCCAGGCTGACCTAGAACTGGCCATCCTCCTGCTTCACTCTTTCCAGCAGCTGGGATTACAGGCCTGTCTGCCTCTGTGCCCATCTTTATGAATTTCTTTTACATAATTCACATCTGGTATTTTCACTTCAGACCAAGAAATTTTTCTAAATCACATCTTTATTTATATCTTAAATTTTATGGCACAAACAAACCAAAGCCAAAGTGCTCACCATGGATTGTCTACCATGTGCTTTTCAGATAGCTGAGGGGCAGAGATTAGACACTTGGCTCTCTTATCAGGATTGTCTGTATTCAGCCATTCATACACACTAACCAATCATTTAACAGCACTGTGATAATTACTAAGAAAAAGTGGAACACTCCACACATAGAGTTCTTCCCTCAGGCTTTTTACTCTCTCACCTATCATCATCTCATGAAATTTTTATTTCCTATAAGGGATAAGAATCCTTTTTCCAGTCCTTTTTTTCTGGTGGCTGCATTGGCATTAGAGGATGATGTTATATGCACAGGCTCTTGTTATATTACCTTACCTGGCTCCCCATTCATTATCTCATTTCTATCACAAAAATCAAGGTATGGGAGAAAGCTGGGAATGAAGTGAGGCCCTGGAGTTAAATGAGATCATTAGGTCTGTGGTCCTAGTTATGGAACTCAGCTGCAGCAGCTTTTTATTCTTTATTAAAGAGCAGAGAGGGGAGTGAGCTGAGATGCAAGAGCAAGTTGGGAGCTATGATCAGCACCATTCTCCCAGTCTTTGCCATCCTAACAATGTGAGTGTATTGGAGTGGGGGGAACGTAATTAAGCCTATTTGAGGGTGTGTGGGGCTGGGATGGGGAGGCAGTCAGGGACTGCTGTTGTATTGGCTCCAGGCTTGTCTCCAACCTAGATGGTTTGAGAACATAGGAAGAGAATCTAACCTTGTAGGAGAGTTGTAGGAGCTTCTAGGAAAAGGAACACAGAAGACAATGGTAGAAAAATAGAAAGTTGGGAAACATGGTGGGAGTAAAGAGTTAGAACTCACTACATTTTCCTGGAGCAGTGTTCTCAGCCCTTCCTATCATCAGAATCATTTGGGGAGCTGAAGAACAACAAACAACCCCAAAACCCCAGAAAGTTAAAAACTTAAGTCATTGGTTGGGGTGAGAGTTGTAATGTTTTGGGTAAATTTTAATTAACTACTGTGAGCACATTTTCTCATTTGATACACTAGGATTACAGATTTCTTCCCAGTGAGGGTTAAATGACAGCATATGCAAGTAAGTTCCCATATTCAGTTATGATTCAGTGAAAAACTGAATGCTAGCACAGCAGCCTGAATCCAACACTTACTATAGGGTTTTGTTATCATATAGATTTACCACTGGCTCATATACCAGCGACTCGAGCTCTGCGTTATGCCTGCATATGCTGGAGAAAAGCACCCTGGTATCTGGTTTTTGCCCCCAATGGTGATGATGCTGTCACCTTGTTTTTCAGGTGATATATTCTGTCTGCTTGTTTCCAATAGGTGAATCCAAAGGTTTCCACAGATTCCATGCATTCTAGGTGGGTTCAGCTAATAGACTGCGATTGGTATCTGGGAACCTGGTGGAGTTCACTCCCTCTGGCCTGCTTACTATGACCAGGTGGGAGAGGCTCCTCCTACACACGTGGCTGGCAGTACAGGTGGTGTTGGATTATAGGTGGGCGGCCCTAGTAAAGGAGTAGAAGGCCTTTGGTGAGTGGGGAGCCAGACCACAGTGACAGGTATACCATCCTAGAGAAGATGAAACCCGCCTTTTACCTTTTGGATACAGGGCCCCAGGAGAAGAAAGGACTGTGCTCAGGGTGGGCACCTGTGCTGGCAGCCCAGGGCCCTGGGTCTTAGGTGTAAGCCTGAGCAGCAGCACAGGCTTTGCCCCTGAACCTGCCTCCTTCCTAACAGCAGCTCTTTAAGCTGTGTTTTCCAGTTTCGTTTTCCTCAGTTTACCTTTTGACCACTCTGATGTCTTTTGCAACCGGTTTTTCTTTCCACAGGGGCTGAAGGAGACTTCAGCAGCGCCCTTCAGTAGCTAAAGGAAAAGAGAAAGGACTTTTTTAGGCGTGCTTAGTGCTTTTCCTCCAAAAGCAGTCCGGGATGTACGACCTTCTAATGCCACCTAGTGGACAGCTAACGTCATAGCACCGGGAGGCCAGAGGCTGTGTGAAGCAGGTGAAAAGCCCACCAGAAATGTGGATTTTCTAAGTGGGGTTATTGTCGCTCAGCCTGATGACAGTTTCCAACTGAAACAAAGTTTTGAGAGACCGTAAAGTAGTTGTCTTCTTCCTCTCCATCATTTCCTTTATCCCCCCAATGCAAGGGCTCTGACCATGGATGGGAAGTGAACATTAAGGTAGTTCAACAGTTAGAGAATGCAATAGAAGAAAAGTTTCCTATAAAAATAATCAGTCTAATAGTTAGTTAGTTCTCTTACCAGGATTCTGAGAAAGCCCCTAGCCATGTGTTCTTCTAACTTGCATACTTATTGTTTTTCAGTCTTCCTTAAACAGACTTCTCTAACCTCCCTAAGATATGAACATCTTCCTCCATAAAATCTGGATATATCCCTATCTGGACTGGTATCACAAGTGTACATGGGAATTTCAAAAGATATGGCTGTTAAAGAGGTGCTAGGTAGAGAGGAAAGATAAATAAAGAACTAGAGAGACCTGATCGGGAAGGAGGAGGACTGTGTTGGCTTTGGGCTAAAACTCAGAGCTTAGTAAGACCTGAGAAATTGCCCTGTGCCTCAGGCTGTCTTTTCTCTCTCTTCCTGCTTCTGGATTTGCCCACTTGATCTCCTTGTGCCTACCCAGGGCCACTACAATGACGCCCTCATGGGTAATGTTAAGTTGCAAGAGATTTGGCTGGTGGCCCAAAGTAAGAAATCTGGTGTCTAGGTTATTGTTTTAATTTCTTATTTATTTATTTATTTGTTTATTTTTGATACTAGGGATTGAACTCAGGGGCATTCTACCATTGAGCCACATCCTAGTGATATTTTGCAATTTACTTAGACACAAGATTCTCACTGAATTGCTTAGCACCTCATTTTTTGAGGCTGGCTTTGAGCTCATGGCCTCCTGCCTCAGCCTCCTGAGCTGCTGGGATTTTAGGCATGCACCACTGTGCCTGGCTCATTTCCTCTTTTTTGACTTAAAATGTTTGTTATAAACATTTAGTGACCTTTAATAAATTAAGCTCAACAAAGTCAAAATCTTTTTTTCTTAAATCTGCAAACTTTAGAACTTTAAAAATATATGTATGCTTTATTATATATCCTATATTTCTCTTTTGTTACTATGTTTTCTCCAAGTGTAATGCCAGTTTTAAATTATCTCTTGTATTTGATCAACAGATATAGACAGTTCAATAAGGTTAAATGCATCATTTCTTCCAATGACATCTTCTTTATAATATCTAATTTCCAAAATTTGTTTAAGAAATTTTATCTGGCTATGCATGATGGTGCACGCCTGTAATCCCAGCACCTCAGGAGGCTGAGACATGAAGATAGAGAGTTCAAAGCTAGCCTCAGCAATTTAGCAAGGCCTTATTCAACTTAGTGAGACACTGTCTGCCGCAGTCTGGCTGGGCACAATTCAGGAGCCTCTTGTCAAAAGAAACTAACTTTATTTTTAGAACTACAAACACCAAGCAAAACAGCTCCTCAGGAAAAAACCCTCAGAGCCCAACTGCCACCACCGGCTTCCACAAGCCTCTCACCCACACAAGCCTCTCCACCTCCTACAATCCTCCTGCTCTTGAGGCTGATTGGCTGGGTTTCGTTGGCGGAGCCAAAGAAGCCCCCCAAATGAGCAGCTCCATGGAGGAGCCAATCAGCTAGATGTTGCTGGGGCTGCTGTGAGCCAATCATCAGCTGGAAGCTGGAAGATTGCTGGGGCCCCTTTGGCTGTGGCTCTCAACAACTGTCTCTAAATAAAATATAAAAAATGGCTGGGGATGTGGTTCAGTGGTTGAGTGTCCCTGAATTCACTCCCCAGTAGAAAGAAAGAAAGAAAGAAAGAAAGAAAGAAAGAAAGAAAGAAAGAAAGAAAGAAAGAAAGAAAGAAAGAAAGAAAGAAGAAATTCTGTGTGATTGCAATGTCATAGACATTCTGTGTTTTCTTGTAGTGAAATTTAAATTTTCATATTTAGGTCCTTATTTATGGCTTATATTACTTTTGGGTATGAGGTAGAGATGTTCACAATTCCATCTCTATATGAAAATTACATATCCCAATATTATTTCACTTACTAATATGAAATGTCTCTATTTTACACAAAACTAATATTTATATTTGTATCTACTTAAGTCCATATAATATTCCTAATTAATTATCTTTTCAAAAAGGATAGAAATACTAATTAAAGCGAATGGATTCCAGGTGGCCATATTTGCCACTCACTCTCTTGGAGTGGGCACATCATAGGTTAGGTGTAATTTCTGATGTCATAGTTTGTCTCCACACCTGCCTCCTTGATCTGACTAAAGGGCAGTGATATCCTTCACCTCCACATTGCCAGCATCTGGCAACATGCCTGGACCTTCAGCACTGTGCACAGTTTGTTGAAGAGCAGAGCAGTTGGCATGGTGACAATGGAGATGAATCCTAAGCTGATGTCTACTGATTACCAATGGAGCTGGACACTGACTGCCACTGTGCTCTCCTCCATTGCCTCTCCACTTTGTGATTTTTTAAGTCTGAATCTAAGACCATCCTTGAGTCAGCTCCAAGTGTAGAGCCAAACCCAGCTTAGAAGTCCTGAGGTCTTGACTATAGCTTTAAGATCTTGGTTCCTGTTTCAGCCCTTCTTTAATTAATTGGCTCAGTATCATTTTCTCAATATCAGTGTACTGTTTTTTGAAAACAAAATTGGATTTGGCCTTTTTCTCTGCATTGACTGCTGTGAGGATTTGTGGGTAACTCTATAACTAATATCTTGAGAATATTGGAAGAGCACTTACATGGGTGAGGACCTGAGTTCAACCCCATCACTGCAAGAAAAAAAAAAGAGAATCCATTCTCTGATTGGTTTATAGAAGATTGAAAGATTCAGTTTCTGTAAAAATAAAATGGATTCTGGAAGCATGAAAAATTAGGCCAAGTGAAGCCAGAATTAGAAAGGCAGTCAGTATAGATAGGTAAATCGAGTTTGGTCAAACCATGGAGACTAATTTTGAGTGAGTCTGAGAAGTTGGACACTGTCCCCTGAGGGGCTGAAATGTTAATTCTTTCAGAGCCCTTCCTCCACACTTATCAAGAATCTACCCCTGCTCCATCCTGTTGCCAAGGTAACCTGTACCAGGAATTGCTCCTTTCTACAGGGAGCTATAAGGTTGTTAATGTGTCCTTAGCTACTCCATCCTGCCCTTCACCGTTCAGCCCACCTGTTTCCTACTTTTGGGCCATCTCACCAAACATTCCTAAGCCTAGTGCTGGGCCTAGTCACATAGGCAGGAAGGAGAAAGAAAAGCGAGGAAAGGCAAGAGAATAGGGCTGGGGTTGTGGCTAGCATGTGCAGGGGTCTGGGATTAATCCTCAGCACCACATAAAAATAAAGAAAGTAAAGGTATTGTGTCCAGCTACAACTCAAAAATATATTTAAAAAGGCAGGAGAACAAAGAAAATTTAGAACATACAAAAATGGCAGAACACTTCACTTCTTTGGATACCAGGATCCCAGCTATGGCCCCCTTCTCCCTTGAGAGAAAAATCTGTGTTACCTCTTATTAAATAAACCCTTCTTTATATGCTTGCCTTGATGTGAAAGGCAAGTGACTCACCAAAGACAGAGATTAAACCATGAGATTTTATTGGGAGTCTGCCCACAGGGGAAGAAAAGGAGAGGCAGAGAGCAGAAAGAGGAAAGGTGGAGGGCAGAGAGAAAAAGAGCAGAGAACAGAGGAATATAGTGAGAAACTCATGTGACTCTGAAGTAGCACACGCTTTCTCCACTGAAACATCTTAATTGGGCCTCTCCAGAAATCTTCATGCAGACTAACATTAGGGCTGTCAGCAAAAGAGTCTCTGCAAAAGAGTTCAATGGAGATAAACTTCCTATATTCATGTTGCCCTGTTTTACTTGGCCACTGGCTGAGAAGATAGCAGCACTCCAGGTGCTGGACACTCCCTTACTAGTTTTTCACAAACGTATCCAGTATAATACTTTGAAGAAATGTGAAAACAAGGCCTCTGGCCTTGAGATGGGCTTCATAGAGATGTCTACATTTTTAAGACAAGTTACAAATGGGCTCCATGGTAACAGCTGGCAGGGGGAGAGAAGAAAGCGGAGAAGAAGCTCTCCCCTTCTCAGGTGTTGTCCTTGAACAGTTAACTTGCTCAAAACAGTGAAAGGAAACGCTGCTTTTATGTGAACTTCTGCAGACTGTGAATTTCTGAGATTCTCCCCTTACATGCTGGGTATAAAACTCTGAAACTCCCTGAACTCAGGGTTCAGGAGATTAGTTGATTACAGCAAAAGCTGTGCCCTCTGAACCTAACTACAGCCAAATAAAACTTGTTACCTGTTATCTTCAGTGCCTTGCCTCCTTTGTCCCTATAACAACTCCATTTTTTAAAATATTTTTAAAATTTTTTAAAAATTTTTATTGTTGATTGTTCAAAACATTACATAGTTCTTGACATATCATATTTCACACATTTGATTCAAGTGTGTTATGAACTCCCATTTTTACCCTGTATACAGATTGCAGAATCAAATCAGTTACACATCCACTGTTTTACATATTGCCATACTAGTATCTGTTGTATTCTGCTGCCTTTCCTACCCTCTACTATCCCCCCTCCCCTCCCTTTTCCTCCCATCTTCTCTCTCTACCCCATCTACTGTTATTCATTTCTTCCCCTTGTTTTTTCCCTTTCCTCTCACTTCCTCTTGTATGTAATTTTGTATAACAATGAGGCTCTCCTTCCATTTCCATGCAATTACCCTTCCCTCTCCCTTTCCCTGCCACCTCTCATTCCTGTTTAATGTTAATCTTCTTCTCATGCTCTTCCTCACTGCTCTGTTCTTAGTTGCTCTCCTTATATCAAAGAAGACATTTAGCATTTGTTTTTTAGGGATTGGCTAGCTTCACTTAGCATAATCTGCTCTAATGCCATCCATTTCCCTGCAAATTTCATGATTTTGTCATTTTTTAATGCAGAGTAATACTCCATTGTGTATAAATGCCACATTTTTAAAATCCATTCAACTATTGAAGGGCATCTAGGTTGGTTCCATAGTCTAGCTATTGTGAATTGTGCTGCTATGAACATTGATGTAGCAGTGTCCCTGTAGTATGCTCTTTTTAGGTCTTTAGGGAATAGACTGAGAAGGGGAATAGCTGGGTCAAATGGTGGTTCCATTACCAGCTTTCCAAAAAATCTCCATACTGCTTTCCAAATTGGTCACACCAAATTGCAGTCCCACCAGCAATGTACAGGTGTACCCTTTTCCTCACATCCTCGCCAGCACTTGTTGTTTGTCTTCATAATGGCTGCCAATCTTACTGAAGTGAGATGGTATCTTAGGGTGGTTTTGATTTGCATTTCTATGACTGCTAGAGATGGTGAGCATTTTTTTCATGTACTTGTTAATTGATTGTATGTCCTCCTCTGAGAAGTGTCTGTTCAGATCCTTGGCCCATTTGTTGATTGGGTTATTTGTTTTCTTATTGTTCAATTTTTTTGAGTTCTTTGTATACTCTGGATATTAGAACTCTATCTGAAGTATGAGGAGTAAAAATTCTTTCCCAGGATGTAGGCTCCCTATTTTCCTCTCTTATTCTTTCTCTTGCTGAGAAAAAACTTTTTAGTTTGAGTGAATCCCATTTGTTGATTCTTGTTTTTTAACTCTTGTGCTATGTGTGTTCTACTAAGGAATTTGGAGAAGACCCCACAGTATGTAGATTGGAGTCAACTTTTTCTTCTATCAGACGCAGAATCTCTGTTTCGATATCAAGTTCCTTGATCCATTTTGAGTTAACTTTTGTGCATGGTGAGAGAAAGGGATTCAGATTCATTTTGTTTCATATGGATTTCCAGTTTTCCTAGCACCATTTGTTGAAGATGCTATCTTTCCTCCATTGCATGCTTTTAGCCCCCTTGTCAAAAATAAGATAGTTGTAATTTTGTGGTTTGGTCTCTGTGTCCTCCATTCTGTATCATTGGTCCACCTTCCTGTTTTAGTACCAGTACCATGCTGTTTTTGTTACTATTTGCTCTGTAGTATAGTTTGAAGTCTGGTAATGCTATACCGCCTGATTCACTCTTCCTGCTTAGAATTGCTTTTGC
Organism: Ictidomys tridecemlineatus; assembly: GCF_052094955.1. Taxonomy (NCBI): domain Eukaryota; kingdom Metazoa; phylum Chordata; class Mammalia; order Rodentia; family Sciuridae; genus Ictidomys; species Ictidomys tridecemlineatus. The sequence goes on from NC_135479.1 coordinate 175,136,187, forward strand.
TATTTTTGGTCTTTTATTTTTTCATATGAATTTCTTGATTGCTTTATCTATTTCTACAAAAAGTGCCTTTGGGACTTTTATTGGCATTGCATTAAACCTATAGAGTACTTTTGGTAATCTTGCCATTTTAATGATGTTAGTCCTGCCTATCCATGAACAGGGTATATCTTTCCAATTTCTAAGGTCTTCTTCTATTTCTCTTTTTAGGGTTCTGTAGTTTTCATTGTATAGGTCTTCCACCTCTTTTGTTAGGTTGATTCCCAAGTATTTTATTTATTTATTTATTTTTTGAGGATGGTGTGAATTTCATGATTGTCCTCATTTCCATTTCAGAAGATTTGTCACAGATATACAGGAATGCCTTTGATGTATTTATGTTGATTTTATATCCTGCCACTTTGCTGAATTCATTTATTAGTTCTAGAAGTTTCTTGGTAAAACCTTTTGGGTCTGCTAGGTATACAATCCTGTCAGTAGCAAATACTGCTAATTTAAGTTCTTCTTTTCCTATCTTTATTGCTTTCATCTGTCTAATTGCTCTGGCCAGTGTTTCGAGAACTATGTTGAATAGAAGTGGTGAGAGAGGGATTCCTGTCTTGTTCCACACATTAGAGGGAAGGCATTCAATTTTTTTTTTCATTTAGAATGATGCTAGCCTGAGGCTTAGCATTGATTTCTTTTACAATGTTGTGGTAAGTTCCTGTTATTCCTAGTTTTTCTAGTGTTTTGAACATAAAGGGAGGTTGTACTTTGGTGAATGCTTTTTCTGCATCTATCAGGATGATCATATGGTTCTTATCTTTAAGTATATTGATGTGGTGAATAACATTTATTGATTTCCATATACTGAACCAGCCTTGCTTCACAGGGATAAATTCTACTTGATCATGGTGCACAATCTTTTTGATATGTATTTGTATCCAATTTGCTAAAATTTTATTGAGCATTTTTTGCATCTAAGTTCATTAGAGATATTGGTCTATAGTTTTCTTTCTTTGAAGTGTCCTTGTCTGGTTTCAGAATCAGGGTGATGTTGGCCTCGTAGAATGAATTTGGAAGTATTCCCTCTTTTTCTATTTTCTGAAATAACTTAAAAAGTATTGGCATTAGTTCTTCTATAAAGGTTTAGTAAAACTCTGCTGTATACCCATCCAGTCCTGGGCTTTTCTTGGTTGTTAGTTATTTGATGGCGTCTTCTATTTTCTCTATTGATATTGGATCTGGTTTGTTTAAGTTGTGTGTATTTTCCTGACTCAATCTTGGCAAATCATATGACTTAAGAAATTTATCGATGTCTTCACTATCTTCTATTTTATTAGAATATAAGTTGTCAAAATAATTTCTAATTATCTTCTGTATTTTTGTAGTGTCTGCTGTGATATTGCCTTTTTCTTTCCGTATGCTAGTAATTTGAGTTCTCTCTCTTCTTTTCTTTGGTAGCATGGCTAAGAGTCTGTCAATCATATTTATTTTTTCAAAGAACCAACTTTTAGTTTTGTCAATTTTTTCAATTGTTTCTTTTGTTTCAATTTCATTGATTTCTGCTCTGATTTTAATTATTTCTTGCCTTCTACTACATTTGCTGTTGTTTTGCTCTTTTTTTTTTACGGTTTTGAGATGGAGTGTGAGATCATTTGTTGTTTTTTTCTTTCTTTGAGGAATGAACTCCAAGCAATGAATTTTTCTCTTAGAACTGCTTTCATTGTGTCCCATAGATTCCAATATGTTGTTTCTGTGTTTTCATTTATCTCTAAGTATTTTTTTTATTTCTTCCTGTATGTCTTCTACAACCCATTGATCATTCAGTAACATATTGTACACTCTCTAAGTGATGTAGGATTTTTCCTTCCTTTTTTTATTGTTGATTTTCAGTTTCATTCCATTATGATCAGATAAGATGCATGGTATTATCTCCACTTCTTTGTAACTTCTAAGAGTTAGCCTATGGCATAATATATGTCTATTTTTGAGAAGAATCTATGAGCTGCTAAGAAAAAAGTATATCTACTTAATGATGGTTGATATATTATATATAAGTTGGTTAAGTCTAGGTTATTAATTGTGTCATTGTATTCTATAGTTTCTTTATTCACCTTTTGTTTGGAAGATCTGTCCAATGGTGAGAGAGGTTTGTTGAAGTCACCCATAATTATTGTGTTGTGGTATATTTGGCTCTTGAACTTGAGGAGAGTTTGTTTTATGAACGTAGCAGCACCATTGTTAGGTGCATAATTTGATAATTGTTATGTCTTGTTAGGGAATGGTTCCCTTTAACAATACATATTGTCCTTTTTTATCCCTTATGATTGACTTAGGCTTGAAGTTGATTTTATTCCATATGAGAATGGCCACACCTGCCTGCTTCTGATGACCATGTGAGTGGTATGATTTTTCCCAACTTTTCACCTGTGTATGTCTTTTCCTATCAGATGAGTCTCCTGAAGGCAGCATATTGTTGAATCTGTTTTTTTTTAATCCAGGTTGCCAGCCTAAGTCACTTTATTGTTGATTTTAAGCCATTAAAGTTTAGCATTACTATTGATATATTGTTTTTACTTCCGATCATATTTGTTTATTTATTTATTTTTTATTTGGTTTGTTTTTCTCTCTTTGATTAGTTCCCCCCCCCCTTTACTGACGAATTTCCCACTTTTTTTTTTTTGGTTGTTGTTTTTCATTTCCTCTTCATGTATTATTTTTCTCAAAATGCTTTGCAGTGCTGTTTTTTGGCTGTGAATTCTTTTCGTTTATTGTGAACAATATTTATTTCTTTGTCAAACTGAAGCTTAATTTTCCTGAATACAATATTCCTGGTTGGCACCCATTACATTTTAGTGTTTGAAATACGTTGATCCATGATCTTACCGCTTTCAGCGTCTGTGATGAAAAATCACCCATTAACCTAATTGGTTTATCGATAAATGTAATCTGCCACCTTTCTCTTGTAGCTTTTAATATTCTCTCCTTATTCTGTATGTTGGATATCTTCATAATAATGTATCTGGGATTTGGTCTATTGCAGTTTGTATGCTCTGTGTTCTGTAGGCTTCTAGGATTTGGACATCCATTTCATTGTTCATGTCTTGAAAGTTTTCTAAAATTATTTCATTCAACAGATTGCCTATTCCTTTGGTTTGGACTTCTATACCTTCCTCTATCCCAAGGACTCTTAAGCTTGTTTTTTTCACGATACCCCATATCTCTTGGATGTTTTACTCATGGTTTCTTACCAGCCTTTCTGAGTTGACTAGACTCTGTTCGAGTTGATATATTTTGTCTTCCTTGTCTGATGTTCTGACTTCTACTTTATCTACTCCACTAGTAATACTGTCATTTGAGTTTTTAATTTGGTTTATAGTTTTCTTCATTTCTAGGATTATTGTTTGATTTTTTTTATAACCTCTATCTCCCGGTAGAGTTGTTCTTTTGCTTCTTGAATTTGTTTATGTAATTCGTTGTTGAAGTGTACTTTCATTGTTTGCATTTGCTGTCTAATGATCTCTTTAAGATTCCATTCCATCTGAGTCAGGTATGCCTTGAGTTCTATCTGACCATTTTTCTGATGCCTCTAGGTTCTCCTGTAGATTTAGGCTGTCCTGCATTATTTGTAATCCTTTTCCCTGTTTTTTTATGATGCTCAAATTACTTTCCACCTCTGTTTGACTGATGTGTTACTATTTACTCCTATAAATTTGTTTTGCTTTTGTATATCTCCAGGATCTCTTCTTTGTGATGGAAGACTATGTCTAAAGATGTTGGGTTTTATTGTACTTTAAAGTAAATACTTTAAATTTATTCATTTCATAGAAGGCATACAGTTACTGAAGGTGTATAGTGATCTGTGGTTTGGTCTTAGGACTTTATGTTTAGATCAGGTTATGTGATGGTATGGGGGTTGTTATATCTTAGCAACCTTGGAAGATTGCTCTACTGATGGGAGATGTTAACAGGAGAATGCACTGGAGTATTTGAGGGTAGCTAGGGACTTGAGAGCAGTATAGACTGCCTTGGAACATTCACAAATAGGCATTTATTAAATTACACATATTAGATGTCATAATGCTTGGGAGGAAAACTAGTGGAAGGGGAAGAAAGAAGTCACAAAAAAGGAAGAGAGAAAGAAAAATAGGAAGAATAAAAGAAAAGGGGAAAAAATTGAAAAGAAAAAAAAAGATAAACGCAGTCTTAGAGTTCAATCATCTTCTCTTCCAGTAGGTGGAGCTGTGCCCTCTGGGCAAAGCTACTGCCTTCATTATGCAGGAAACAATTCCTAGGAGGTGGCTCCTCTTCCCCATTGAGCAACTCTCCAATCCTGGTTGCCCAGTGCCTTTCCTGATCTCCAGCTCCTCCCTCCCCACCTCTGTGCACCCCCCACCACATCTCCTGCCAGTCAGGCCCCCTCATCAGTGTTGTTCTCCACAGAACTAGCTACTCTCCCAGCCTGCAGCCCCCTGGGTGCCCTGTTGTTTTGAATGACTTGGCACTCTGTTTGCCATTCACCCAGACACCAAGGTTGTCAGCCTATTTTGTTTGATTCCCTCCTGTAGCCACACCCCCGGGAGCTGGCTAAAAAGTCATCCTCAGCTGTCAGCACTGGTGGGAGAAAGAGTTGGAGATCAGATGCCCCTCCTGTATCCCTTGGTGTCTATAATCATGCTCATGGAGAGCTAGGGAGAGATTTTTGAGATTTCCCAGGTACATAGGGAGGGATGGCTGAGGATCACACACCTGTGGTCGCCAATTTCGCTGCGGAGGGATCCCATTTGCCAAACTCTGATGATGTTAGTTCTCTGCCATGGTGGATACCGGTCTCCTTGCCGGGGTGTCTGATGGCAAGGGTGGGTCTGGTCTGCCTTTCTTAAATCCTACCTCAACTCTCAGTCTGCTGGCCCATGGAGGCCTGGTTGGCACCACTTCAAAGATCCTCAAAAGATACAAAGTTTTTTTTCTCTACTCCACTCAAGGGTCTTCTGTAGTGCTGAGTTGCAGCAGGTCACCAATCAACCAGCCAGTACCTCAGTGCGGGGTGGCCTGGATTCACCTGTGCCCAAGCACACTATGGCCTCTGAGAAACTGAAACTGCTCACTTAGGCACCACCTCAGCCCAACTTTGCTGGACGTTCCTGAGCAGGCATCATCTAGTCATTCTGAAGTCTGTCTTTGCCAGCGTAGCTGAGGAGGTCACGGAATTTCTCTCTTCCCACCCACTGCCATGTTCTTCCCCCCCAGGATCTCTTTTTTAAATACAGATCAAAATTATGGTATTTGCCAGTAAATGGATGGTAATCAGAATATCATGCCAAGTGAAAAAATCCATGTTAGAGTCTGTAAACAAGTAAGGATGGCGCCTGGCATTTTGCCAGAGGGAGTGGTTAATGTTAGAGTATATAAAAAAGTGTGGATGGCGCCTGGCAAAATGCCAGAGGGAGTGGTTTGAGAAGCAACAAAAGAGAGCCATTAAGTGTTGAGATTCCTTACTGGTTTACTGCTGTATTCAGTTTATGTTAATTAGATAAGCTGTGTGGATTGTATAAATACCACTTCTGTCCTATAATAAAGGGCTCCTACTCCTGCTGTATCAATCTACACAAGTTGTTCATCACCCCCGGGTTATTTTTCCCAGCCAGCCAGGCTGTGGCCGATCCAGACTTAGAAATTCAAAGGTCAAATGATATCTGTCAAATGCAGAAGATGGAGTGAAATAAAGAAAAAGGGGGAGGAATGGATAGGATAACATAAAGAACCAATCAAATATAAATGAATACATGTTAATGTTTTCAGTGTGTTTATTGCAAACATGTTCTCAGTTTTGTTGTTTACTTTTAAATTTTGTGTAAAATTTTGAATGCAAAATGTTTTTTTTATGTAATAAAATCTATTAATCATTTCAATGGCATCATCTAAGTTTACTTGCATTTCCCTCACCTTCAAGCTGATAAGTATTAGATAAATTGTTTCTTTTTTCTTTCAGTTCTTTAATCTATCTGAAGTTAATGTCGGGTAAGATGAGATAACAGTGTAATCCATGTGTGTTCTCCATGGTTACAATCAATGTTTCCAGCATCACTTATCAAGTAGATTTCATTTCAGGATTCATGACCAACACTTAAACAGACATGGACTTCTCCATAGAAACTAAGATCTGTGGAGTGGACACTGGGAGGTGCCTCCCAGATTCCCCTCCAGTTTGAAGAACTTACTCACCCAGCAGCTGAAGTGTGGGGAGGAGACAGCTGCAAATCTGGGTCCTTCCTCCCCTCCTTCCAGGGACAGATTGTATCCAAGGAGTGGTTACTACACACATACAGGCCCAGCCACTGTACCCCAAAGAATGACAATTTTGAAGTGTCACGTGATTTTGGGTTTCCTGAGATTTTTTGTGCCCCTACCTCAGGCGACTCCCCTCTGCTCAGTCTTGCATCTTCCCATCCCATTCCCTTCTTTCCATTGGTGTTTATCCCCAAATAATTTCTTCTAAACATCCTGCATATTGATCTCTAGTGTCTGTATGTGGATATTTTGTTTCATTAATCTATTGATCTTAGCACCATGTATTTTGAATTTCTTTTGTATTTTTCAAATACAAAAAGCTTTTTGAGTTCTTGGTTGTTATCATCTGAATCCACAGAGTTATGATGTTATATAGTAAACAAAACCCCATACAAGGACTGGTGTCATACATAAGTGGTAAAGCACTTGCCTAGCACAAATGAGGTCGAGCCTTGGTTGGGTCTCTAGTACCACATTAACCCCCACCACACACACACACACACACACACACACACACACACACACACACGTACAAATCATACACAAAAATATTCACTTGTGAATACAAATATCTTCTTTCATTTAAAACTTGCATCTTGAGCCAAGCATGGTGGCATAGGCCTGTGATCCCCTCTACTCAGTGACTCAGACAGGAAGACCACAAGTTGGAGGCTAGCCAGAACAGTATAGTAAAACTCCATCTCAAAAATGAAAGCAAGGTTCTAGAGCTGTATCTCAGTAGCAGAGCACTGCCTAGTGCGTGTAAGGCACTGGGTTTTATCATCAACACCTCATTTAAAAAATAAATAAAATAAAGGTATTGTGTCCATCTACAATTTCAAAATATATAAAAAATATTTTTGAAAGCAAATGTAAAATAAGCCAATCCCAGAAAACCAAAGGCTGAATGTTCCCTCTGATATACAGATGCTAACACACAATAAGAGGGGTAAGGGAGAGAAGGGAGGGAGAATGGGAATAGGAAATACTGTGAAATGAATTGGATATGACTTTCCGATGTTCATATATAAACACACCACCAGTGAAACTACACATCATGTAAAACTACCAGAATAGGGAGTTATACTCCATGTATGTATAAAATGTCAAAATATACTCTATTGTAGTGTAAATCTAAAACAAATACAAAATATTAACAACAAAGAAACAAGGCAAAATAATAACACACTAGCATCTTACTTTCCCACCAATCTCAGCTGCAAAATAAAACATTTTTCAATGACAACTTATTACAAAGTGAAATTCTTGCAAGAGAAAGTATTTCATAAGGTCAATAGAACTGATACTAGAATTGCAATTAAATTCTTAAAAACCAATAATGAAAAAGAATCTAGTCTAAAACAGCTAAAAGTAGTAAAGGGGAAAATAAACAAGGTAGACAAGCTAGTAGGCTCTTCTGAAGTAAAGTATGGATTCACTAGTAAATCCTACCAAAACTTTAAATAGACACAACTCCTTCTCACTCTACCAAAAAGTAGAAGAGAAAGGAACAATTCCTAACCTACTTTACAGGACCAATATTACCCTGATACCAAATCCAAACAAAGACATCACAGGGGAAAACAAAGATTAATATACTTTATGAGTATTAAATACAAAAATCTTTTTTAAAAATTATAAAAACTGGGGCTGGGATTGTGGCTCAGCTGTAGAGTGCTTGCCTAGCATGTGTGAGGCCCTGGGTTTGATCCTCAGCACCACATACAAATAAATTAATGAAATATAGGTAGTTGTCCAACTACAACTATAGAATAAATATTTTTAAAAAATTAACAACCTAAATTCAGCAGAATATTAAATATATTATGTATCATTGACTCTGGGATTAATCCCAGAAATGCAAAAATGATTCAACATTCATAAGTATAGAGTATAGCATGGTGGCACATGTCTATAATTCCATCAACTCTGGAGGCTGATGCCTCAGTCTTGGCTGGGCACAAGATCACAAGCCACCACACACCTTGTAGATTCAAACAGCAATTCTTTATTCCCAAACTCACACCAGCCCTGTACAAACACGTTCTGGGAAAATCCAAGTTCTGCCCGCTGCAATTCACATTCCAAAAACTTTCTGAATTCCACCAGAACTCAACGGGAACTCAGGCAGCAGGAACGCCCTATACCCAGCAGCAATAACCTTAAACCTGAAACTTTCCTAAACCCAGATTGTCTTAAGCCAGGATACTTCCTAAAACCTGCAGGATACACCTTAAACCTGGATCCACCCTGGTCCTTGAGCAGGGTCACCTTTCTCAAAGACACATGCAATGTCACAGCAAATTTCCATTTAACATGGGGTACGCTGGCAAGGAAATTTCGATGCATCATTCCTACTTGGCAATGGCCCTCAGCAGGCTTAGACAGGAAGATCATAATTTTGAGGCAAGCAACTTAGTCAGGGTCTCATAGGACTGGGGACAAATCTCAGGATAAATCATCCCCTGGTTAAATCCCTAGTACATTCCAACCAAAAATGTCATATAAGAGATAGTTTGAGACATCATCACCAAACTGGGAACTGGGAAGATGGCCAAGACTGACTGCAACATAATGCAGGATCACCTTGGTGGTGCTCTTGCAATGAATGCAAGATACATATCAAACCTTATCTCATCAGATCATTGTAAGAATTGACAATATTAGTAATCACACTTGTGATTGGGGAAAAAAGCACTCCAGACCTTATAACTCAGGCATGGGTGGAAGAGTTTGAAAGCAGAAATAAGATAGTTGCCACACAAAGGAATTGAAGTTTGCTAGCAGTTTACACTGAAATTTGAAATACAATTTTCCTAAGCTAAAAATGGTTTCTGCAGTTAACTACTATGTGTTGAAAGGTTTTATATTATAATGCCCATTCTTATCATATACTATATACTTACTTTAAAGAGTAATTTCTCCCCAGTTTCTTAAAGATAGTATCTTTGTTTCTGGGACCTGGTCAGTCAAGCTATTAATTGTTAAAGAGTAAAACTGGGAGAAAATGGCAATTTGTAGTACACCATATTAATAGTGGAGGAAAAATATCATACATGATCATTTGGTTCAGAAAAAGCATTTGACAAAATCTAATACCTTTTCAGAATTAAAAAAGATACACACCACACACACACACACAGATAAAAGATAACTTTCTCAACCTTATGAAGGATATTTATGAAAAATCTTATATTTATTAAAAACTATAGCCACAGAAATTAAGCAAAAAAATATTTAATATTTATGGGAGAAAAAAAAGAAAAATCTATCTATTTGCAGGTGGAAAGATCTTGCATATAGAAAACTCTAAGATAGTCATTGCAGGTAACTTCTGTAACTTGGGAGGCTATCAGGGAGGCTGAGAAAGGGGACCGCAAGTTGGAGTCCAGCCTGGCCAATTTAGTGAGAGCATGTCTGAAAATAAAAATGGGCTGGGGATGTAACTCAGTGGTGAAGCTTTTGCCTACCTTGCATAAAGCCCTGGGTTTGATTTGAACCCCAGTACCACACAAAATCTCTCTCTCTCTCTCTCTCTCTCTCTCTCTCTCTCTCTCTCTCTCACACACACACACACACACACACACACACACACACACACACACACATACTCCTAAATAATACACACATGTGCACACACAATTAGAAGTACTAATAAATAAGTTCCATTTCTATATTGTGGAGTAGTTTGAGATAACATTGGGTATTTTCCAGGTTGGTCAATTTTCTCTCCTCTCATCTCCAGCCCTTGCCAGGAAGCCAGACAGGTCAGTCACTGTGATTATTACTGTTGCCATATTTTAAGGATGAGAGAAATTCTAAGTGTCTTCCCATGGTCAAAAAGGCAAGCAGTGTTGGTTCCTGAGCTTGGGTATCCAGAGAGAAAGGATCTTCATTTCCAGGAGGGCTCTGACAAGACACTCATAACCTCCCAACACCCACAGGAAACTTCCTTCTTTCAACACAGAACAAATACAAAGAAGTGATAAAAACCAACAAAAAATATATTTTATAAGGATTAGATAACTGTGAGTGTCATGGCAGCCCCAACAGGGGATTTAGTGTGGGCTCAGGCCTGAGAGACCTTGATGTAGGGCTCCATCCTTGCATCACTGGGTGGGATGTTGCATCCACCCAGTGACATGGGCTCTCCCTAACCTCCACCCCACTGCTCACAGTCAAATCCCTCATCTTCTGAAGGCAAGAAAAAAAAGAGGGCTGGCACCACAAGTCATTGCAAGGGCCCTTGGGGGGCACTAGGTGTTACCCACCCCACTGCACTCCTAATAATCCACTTAATCTGATTCATATGGGACTGAGTAAAAATTTCTAATTAAAAAAATACTTTAAAATATTAGAAACTACTGGACTAATCTCAGACCTCATTAGTGGCTAAGAAGGGTAAGGGACTGTCCAAGGCCAACCAGCTAGTTAGCAGTGCATTCTTTTCTCTTTGTCTATCCAGGGACAACTGGGTGTGCTCTGAAGCCCTGTGACCTGGACCCTACATCCTCCAGGTCCATAATCCCACTCCTTAGGATCCAAGGGCTTCAGCTTCAGGGCCAGCCTGACATCGGGGGCTACCCCCAACACATGTGCAACCAAACTTCCATGTTTCAAAGCTCAACCGATACTCCTTACTTTCTGTAAAGGTGCAGACTTGCCACACCTTTGGAGGGCCTGAGTTGCAGACCTGGGCCCAAGGAGGTCTTCAAGATGTTATGTTGGCCCCCAGGTGGTGCCCTGCTCCACCTGAAGGCACACAGCCTCTGAAATGTACCTGGGAAGCAACAGGCCAAATGCAAGGAGTCACTAGCCACCTTGGCCTTATCTCCCTGACCACTCTCACCCCTCAGCTTGGAAAGCACAAAGCCCAGGGCTCTCATCCAGGAGCCTTATCCAGGCTGACATTCCCCTCTACCATATTTCTTGTGGCAAGAACCTAAAACACCAAGGAAGAGTAAAATTCCCCAAAACTCCCAGAGTGCCCTGGAGAAAACCCCAAAGCAAAGGAACAGGAAGTGTTAAGGCCTGGAAGCTAGAGACAAAAACCAGGAAAATAGATCCAGCTTTATCCAAAACCACCAGCCCCAGGGTTCACCACTTGAGCCCTTGGTTTACCAACTCACTTGGGTCCCAAGGGTGCGCAGAGAATGATGAACCAGTTTCTTCTGCAGCCCTCATCATATGGGTTATCATGCTTGTGGGAGATGAGGAACGGAAGAGGAGCTCAGAATCAGCAGGACTGGGCAAGGCCATCTCCCAGTGACCCTCACTAAGTTGGTCTGTTAAGCCAGGGCTCAATCTGGGCTCATGGCAAGGCTCCAAGAGTGACCAGGGCCTCCTGCCTTCCCAGGCTCCAAAAAAGAGTGACCTCCCTCAACCCACTTGTGAGCAGCTCTCCCCAGACACTGCTTACCCTGACACCTCTCCTGCCTACTCAGGGCTCCTCATTCCATTGTGCTTCCCTCTGCAGGATCCTTGCTATCTCTCCATTGGCCACACCTGTCGCCTCACCTCATCCTTCCTGGTAACTTTTAAGATCTTTCTAGTGCTGTTTTGCTCAATTGATCCAAAGATGGTGTCACCATCCTGCTCCCACTTTACTCTTTTATCTCTCAATTTTTTCTAAAATTATACTTCATTGAATTTAAATATCTGGGAGACTAGTAGCAGCAGGGGATGCTTAGACATATTTCCCTAGTCAAAAATCATATTTTCCAAAAAAATCTGAGCTGAAGACCTTCTGTACACAAAGCAGGAAAGGTCAAGCTCAAAGGTCATTTCCTTCCCTGAACACTGACTGTCTTCTCCTCTCACTTATTCTACTTTCTCTTTTTCCTGATTCCATCAATCACCCTCGACCCCTCCCTCCTTCCAGAACAGGTGGAGTTTCAATCCAACTTCCTGAGCTTTAGGTAGCAAATGCTCTGTTATCCAACTCTATCCAGCACCTCTATCCACACTCTTCTCCACTGAAGAAAAGACGATTCCACATCAGAACAGCTCTGGAATATGTACAAAAAGAAATATTAATCATTGTCCTCTGTTAGGTTCTGCCTCATTTATTGTGTTAATAGCATTTAAGAAATGAATATAACACTAGGTGCAGTGATGCACACAGAATCCCAGGGACTTGAGATTCTGAGGCTGAAGGATCACAAGTTCAAGGCCAACCTCAACAACTTAGCAAGGCCCTCAACAATTTAGTGACACCCTATCTTAAAACAAAATATAGCAAGGATTAGTGATGCAGTTTTGGAGGTAAAGCAGCCCTCAGTTCAATACCTAGTACCAGAAGAAATAAATTAATGTATTATAAAGTTGCAGAATTTTTAAATTTAGAGAAAGATATATATCATGCATAGGAAATATTGATTGTACATAAGGTATACAAAATGCTTAAGGAATGATAATTTATAAATTTCTAAGAACTGAGCAGTAAATTTGAATACCTTCCTTTCCCCACATGGAACCCTATCACACACAACTAGAATCCAACAACTCTGAGGCACCCAGAAGAGCCTCTCCCACTGGCTCCACTCCTGGGGATCCTGCACCAATTGTGTGTCTCAAACACCCTCACACTCCACTGGACCAAAATCCAGCAGCATCTTCTTGCCCCATCTCCTGACCAACTTCCTGCTGCCTCTCTTTCTTCCCCTTATCCTGGGGGATCAGGGCACCAGGCCTCTATCTGTTCCTTTCTCTCTTTCCTTCTATCCCCAAATGTTGATTCTTCTCTTTGTGGCTTCACTCATTGATTCAGATGTCTTCTCTTTGTGTGCTGGGGATTAAAGAATTCAGGGCCTTGCACATGCTAAGCACACACTCTACCACTGAGATGCACCCCATCAGAAATATTTCAGGCCCTCAAAAATGCTTCTGTACAACCAGGCATGGTGGCACACACCTGTAATCCCAGTGACTTGGGGCACTGAGGCAGGTTTGAGACCAGCCTCAGCAAATTAGCGAGACCTTGATTTACACTAAAAAGTAGCAGGGACTGGGGATGTAGCTCAGTGTTAAAGTGCCCCAGGGTTCATTACCAAGTAGCAAAAAAATAAAACCTAGACACTGCACTGGGGATAGAAAGCACCCTGCAAACAGCATGCCCAGCCTACTTTCAGTGTGAGGGCAGCTGCAACACAAGGCCCTGAGCACCATGGGGATTGCCAAGGGTAGAGCAGAGACAGGGTATCATGGGAACCATGTTGGCAACCCAGCTCACAGCACCCAGGTACATAAAGAGGAGAAGCTCAGAGAGTTAAGTGCTGAGACAGCTACTTCTGGTTTCAGAGGCTGTGTTCAGTCCAGAAAGAGTAGTTTTAAGATTTCTGCTGGCTTTGGCAATTAATGGGAGTATCATCCTGACAGCAAAGGCTGGGAAGACCTGGACAAAGAAGTGAAGTGTAAATAGTGAACAAGGTCAACTCTTTCAGGAAATAAGGCCCAGAAGGTACAACAGGTGGAGTGGAGGCCTGGGATGTTAAGGGTGGGATTTGTATGGCTTTTACGAAGAGGCATAAACATGTGGAGATGACCACGGGAAGGAATGGTAATAATAGTAACAGCAGCACCTAGGGTATTTCTTAGTTCCAGCCACTGTTCTATGTGGTTTACATGAATTAAGCCACAATTCCCTGTTTTACAGATTGGGAAATTGAGTGACCAGGGGCTAAGTAGCATACCCAAGGTCTTTCTACTGGTGAGTCCTAGAGCTGGGATTTGAAAATATGTGGTCTTTGCCAGAGTCTTTGCCACCAACCACCAAACAAGTGACTCCAGGAAGAGTTGCAGTCAGGGAATGGAGTATGGTGAGAGTAAAAGTTGGGGCATGGGATCAATGCCTGAAATGGGTGCTGCAGGTATTGGAAAGGAGCCCTGTCTGAAGAATCCAAGAGTGCAGACCGCATTTAGGTTTCTTGAGACTTGAGGACCCTTGACTTGGAGGGCCTCACTGTGAGCAGATGAGGAAGGCCAATGGCGCATAGTCTGACCTGGGGCTAGAAGAACCACAGGATGGAGGAAGGGTAAAATCTGCCAGGCAAACTCAATGGTAATACTAGAAGCTGGAGAGAGGAGAAGACAGGCAGACCACAGGCCTGAGGAATAAGGACCAAGCACAGGAGTCACAGGTGGTTGAGGGAACCACATATGGCAGTGGTGGGCTGGTGAATAAAAGGATGGGACTTAATGAGCAGAAAGGCTCCTCTATCTGTTTGGCTGTCTCTGGGTCTGAAGCTTCCCCTCCTGCACTGATGCTGCCAACCAGTCTTCCTGAAAGAGCCTTTAGTCAAGTGATTGCCATACTAAAGGAATCCCATGGCAGAGATGTCCACTCCTATCATTCCTTGACAAAGCACAAAGAATAAATCAATAAAGACACACAGATGGGGAAGAAAGCAGTGAAACTGTTCCTCACACAGGACATGAGGTTCCATTAAGAGTGAAGAACAATGAATGCTGGGGAAGAAGCACAGTGGTCCAGCACCTTGTCTCAGTCCCCAGTGCTGAAAAAATAGCAACACTAAGGACTCCTGCTTTTTGGAAGATGCTATGAAGAAAATGAAATAACAAGTCATGAATTGCAAGAAAAGATTTGTGAAACATAGATCTGAATCCAGTATACAGGACTCCTGAAACCCAATAAGAAAACAACACTTTTTTAAAAAAAATGGGCAAAAGATTGGAGCAGAGAGTTCACCAACAATATACCCATGATTGAGAAGACATGAAAATATGCTGAACATTATTAGTCATTAGGAAAATACAGACTGGAGCCCTAGTGAGGTACCATTACTCATTTATTAGACAGGCTACAATTTGAAAACAAGATAGAATAGTAATAAATAACAGTGTCATAAGCTAGTGAGGTTGTGGAGCAACCGGAATTATCATTCATTACTGGTAGAAAGCAGAAATGGTGCAGTTGTTTTTTTAAATGTCCCACATATGTTTACCTCATGACTCAGCAATGCCACCCTTAACAATTTATCCAACAGAAATGAAAACTTATGTCTGCATGTCTGTGCACCAATGGTTATTGTAGCAGCTTTATTTGTTACTGCCCCAAACTGGCTGGGCACAGTGGCCCGTGCCTGTAGTCTCAGTGGCTTGGGAGGCAAAGGCAAGAGGGTGGCAAGTTCATAGCCTCAGAAACTTAGTAACTTAGTAACCTAACAAGGCCTTAAGCAACATAGTAAGACCCTTTCTCAAAATATTAAAAAATAAAAAAAAAAAACAGAAGGGGGGCTGGGGATGTGGCTCAAGCGGTAGTGCGCTCGCCTGGCATGCGTATGGCCCGGGTTCGATCCTCAGCACCACACACCAACAAAGATGTTGTGTCCGCCGAGAAGTAAAAAATAAATATTAAAAATTCTCTCTCTCGCTCCTCTCTCACTCTCTCTTTAAAAAAAAAAAAAGAAAACATAAGGGTGCGGGGGTGGTGTGGGTGAGGCTGAGATTTTTGCTCAGTTGTTAAGCACATCTGGGTTCAATCGTTGCTACAAAAACAAAACAAAGCAGACCAACAAAAACACTGCCAAAAACTAGATGCAAAGTAAAAATCCTTTAATTGGTGAATGTATAAATAATCTGTAGGGAAATACAATACTACACAGAAACAAAACACAATAAACTACTGATATGAGCAACTACATAGATGAATCTCAAATGTGTTGTGCTCAGTTAATGAAGCCAGACCAGAAAGCCCAAAACACAATTTATGCATGATTCTGGAAAGAGAAACACCACAAGGACTCAGGGAGAGAATGTTATAATAAGAATGAAAGGATTTTCTGGGGTAATAAAACTTGAATTTGGTGGAGAGTACACGATGTCATTTGTAAAAATCCCTAACTATAGATTAAAAAGGGTGAATTTTATTGATTGTAATTACCATTAATAATTGACATTTTTACAAAATTTTACCATGGCTCTCAGGTTTCCACTACTTGAAAACTACATTCACACTTGACGTTCTGGGTCTTTCTAATCTTGACACCCTTGGGGCCAACATCATGCCACCTTGTGCTTGAACTAGATCGGTTTCTTCATCATTCTGTTAACACCCTACTTTCAGGTTTCTGGGCCTTTCTGCAAAATTGTACCTCTCACAGTCAGTGCCCTACTGTCTCCTCTCCAAAAGTACACAGGACACAGAGAGTGGCATGTTCTACTCTACAGCATGGGCTTCACCAAACTCCCAGTCTCTTCCAGTCTTTTACACCACTCAGGATGGACCACTCTTCTCACAGTGTTCCTGGGTGTCTCCCCGTGTTATTAGGATTGCAGGTTGCTGATCAACACAAGTGCATGACATACTTACTCATCTCTACACCCATCCCTCAAATAACTGCCACCTAGCACACAGTAGGCTTTCAATGCAATGCACCCAGGAGGGAGAATGGACACCAATCTCCAGGGTATAGAGATATCTCAGTTGCATCTTCAGAGGTGGGTCTGGAAAGACTCATGAAGCAACATCAGGGCCAAGGGCAGTGGAGAAAGCACACAAAGTACCTAATTGCAGAGGTGCAAGACGCCTCCACACAGTCAAGGACACACAAACTCAGACCACTTACCTGGTCCTCTTAGGGTCGCCTCGCAGCGCCCATGGCCACTCCCTTGATGAACAACTGCAGGATGAGGGGTAGCAGGAGAGCCCCAGCAGGTACAGCCACTAGGATGCTGTGCACAGGCTAAGAAGTATAGCCATGTAATACCTCTTCCCTGGCCCCGCTTTTTTACCCAAACCCTCCCTCACTCCCTCCCACCCCAGCTAGCACTGCCCACCCACTCTCCCTCCCTGGACTGGACAGTTAGTCCATTACACCCAAGTGAAACCTCACTCCACCACACTGTCTGCCCACATGTCCCTTTTCAACGTTTATTACCCTATTCTGTGCCCCCCTAGATTCTTAACTCCACAGGCATCCAACCTGGCCCATGTCACTTACCCCACTAGACTTCCATATTTCCTTCACAAGTTCTCCCCAAGTGACTTCTCTCTCTAGCCCTGACCTAGGTCCCCTCTGTCCCTACTTGGCTGTTTGCCCCTCTCTCCCCACCACAAGCAGCTCTTCTCAGGGTGGGCCCTTGGGACTGTGTGGATACGTCATGGTATAGTCCAGGAATGCCATGTGCCTTCTGTGCATGATGAAAACCACGCACGTGGTCAGCACGGCACCCAGGTAGAGGCAAAAGCACAGGAGGAGTAGCAGGTAGAGCCAGACCTGCAATGGTGGTTGAATTCCTAGGGGAGAGGAGGCAGGACTGAGGATCTGTCTGGATTGGCCTCCATCACCCCCTAATCTTGAGGCATCTCCCAATTCAGCCCTCTAGGCCGCCTGCTCTTGACCATACACACAGGTTCCAATCTCAGGGAGAACCTGGCATTTCCATGGTTAGAGCACAGTTAGCCCCATAGCTCATCAGTTCACCTGTCCCAAGTGAAGTCTTTAGAGACAAGACCTGTCTGGTATCACTTGGAGCAGGATAGAACATCTCTGAGTCTCCGTTTTCTCAGATAGTGGATAAGAATGAAAAACACCCTTGCCCAACCAGCCATCTGCACTTGTGAACCCAAGCTGGGTGTGCACATCAGAGAAAGGCACTCAGAATCCAGGAAACCCTCCAACTGGGACACCCAGACAAACACCAGCAAAGATCCCCAGGACATGGCAGCAGTCAGCCTAAAGGGCTTGGGATCTACTATCATCAAGCCAGGGAGGGGACAGTCACTGCTTTTCCTCCTCCTTCCTCCTCAAGGCTCAGAACAGTTGTGATGGGCTTTGCATATCAACACCTATGCAAACAAGGCCAGCCTCCCTGGACAGGAGCAGACACAGAGGTGATGACACGTATAAGTGACCAACAGTGGCCTAGTGCCACTTGAAGCACTCTGGGAACATGGTCTGATACCCCCACCTGGCCCACTCATGATGTGAGGTTCCTGGTCCTGGCCAGGTGCCCGGAGGTAGGTTGGTGAGTGGAAAAAGATGAGGAGAACTCACCTCCACAAAGATGTCACAGCTTTTGCAGTGGAAGGTTCGGGGCAGTAGGTGAAAATAACAGGTGGGACACCACGGCATTTTGTATAACCTGCCATTCACTTCAAGCCTCAGGGTCCTGCTCGAAGGCGCCTGGCAGGGAAAGAGATTAGGGAAGTGGAGGAGGCCCTTGTATCACTCTTCTGCTCAGGAAAACCCATAGTATCACTGGGCAACAGGAAGGTGAGGAGGAGCTGTTCAGGGGAATCCCAGTCCCTGTTGAGCAAACTGACCACTCAGATGAATGGGCAGTCAGAGAGAAAGACTTTCCAGCCGCAAGAGATCTACATGGAACTTCCCTTTGGAATAGTGATCAGTGCTTGGAGTCATGTGTGAAATGGGAGGAAGGAAGAATGAAGTGCGTGGTTTTGGAAGAGCCTGTTGGCCTTTTATGCCAGTCTGCCCAGGCCTCTCTTCTAAAGCAACTGGGAAACCTCCAGGATTCTGTTTTTTCACAATTTAGTGGCTTGGGAAATGAAGTGCCAGGGCCCAAGTCATTACTTGACTTGGGTAAGAAGGAATCCTGAAGCCACATGGGGGCTCAGCCCTTTAGAAATGACCCCTTTAGGCACCAGCCTTTGGGGTGCTACCTCCTTCTCCCACGGGTCTGAGGGATACCTCTGTGTAAGATGCCTGGGTCTGAAGCATTCATAGAAATGAGGCTGTACATAGTGAGGAGGCAGCGAAGCCCCGTGGCCACAGAAAAGCCCCACTCTCCATCTTGGGCCAGTGCTCGGCATCTGAAATCAGGGTCAGACTCAGTTCTAGTCTGGGGCAACCCAGAGCCCCCATGCAGCCCGGCTCACCTGAGATCAGACTCACACACCTTAAGGGCAGATCTGAATATCCAGAATTGAGACAGACACCATACCCTCAACCAAATGTCACCAGGATTACCAGCCTCCCATGCTTCCTTGATAGGCTCCCCACATCCCTGTGCTTCTCACTAAATATCCTCCTTCCCTCCTGGCCTCCCTCCACTTCCCTGCCTCTGCACTCTCACTGTCTATTTCCCATCTGTCTCTTGGTGAGAAACCCGACAGCTGGCATGGAGACTCACAGAAACGTGAAGAACACTAGGCTTAGAGAGACCAGTGCTGTTATAGTCAAACAAGCCCAAAGGCTCGAGAAAAGCCAGAATCTGGCTGGGGGTGCAGGTGGGGACCAGAAACCATTTGAGATAGTCATGCTTCGCTGCCTGCTCTCAAACAAATGAGAGCAAACCGCTCCTTCTCCTCGCTTGGCACCCAGAGTACCATGACTACGAG
The DNA here is from genome assembly GCF_052094955.1 of Ictidomys tridecemlineatus. Lineage (NCBI taxonomy): Eukaryota > Metazoa > Chordata > Mammalia > Rodentia > Sciuridae > Ictidomys > Ictidomys tridecemlineatus. The sequence continues at coordinate 175,155,778 of NC_135479.1, forward strand.
TGTGACATCAGAGAGGTTCTGGCATGGGGGCTCTGGCTGATTCCAGTGCCCTCTGAGAGCAACCCTCCCCTGCCCTCACATACACACCTGTAGAGTGGGACATCCTGCTCTTACAATGGTGGCTTTGTTGGAGCTGGTGAGGATGGGATGTGGTTTGTCCCTCAAAGGTTCATAGGCTGGAGGCTTGGTCCTTGATGTGGCAGTGTTGAGCTGGTAGCATCTGCAAGATCTGGGGCCTAGAGGGAAGTAATTGTGCCAGTGGAAATGAGGCCCTTGGAAGGGAGTAATGAAATTCTCATGGACCCCCATTAGTTCCTGTGAGAGAGGCTTGTTATAAAAAGTACAAGACTCATGCTCCCCAGTTTCTGGCGATGAAGTCTCGACCCCTTGCATCTTCTCTCATCATGATGCCATTCACCATGTTGTGAGCACTCTCACCAAAGGTTAGTCATACGGGCTGTCAAATGTTGGACTCTGAGCTAAATAAACCTCATCTCTTAATAAAGTACCCATTCTTGGGTAATTTGTTAGAGCCAGAGAAAGCAGGCTAATACAGAGACCATATAATATGGTTCCTGGATAGATGGCATGGGGAGAAGTTTGGTGATGGTTATCCACTCTCAGGCCCAGTGCTAATTGAACCAGCCAGTGCTGGTTGCTCATCCTATCTCTATTTGTTTCTCTTTCTGTTAACAGAGTTCCAGTTTGGGGAAGGAGGTAACAATCTACACAACTAAATAAACTCCAATTTTCCCTCACTAACGGGGCAGGCTTTATGACACAATTCTCTCTCAAAATAAAAAATAAAATATTTTGGGGACATTACTCAGTGGTTAAACAACCCTGGGATCAATTCCTGATGATGATGATGATGATCATGATGATGATGATGATGATAACTTGTACATGATTATGGCATTCAACATATCTTGAAACATATTCACTGAAGAATGGCTGAGTCAAGCTATTGAACATATACACTCTTTCATTACTTATTTGTGATAATAACCCTTAAAATCGACTCTCTGAGTCATTTTCAAGTGTATATAACATTACCAACTGTAGTCATTCTGTTGTATGTTGTTAACTGTAGTCATTATATTGGATAGTAAACCCTTTAAATTCAATCCTCTCATATATGTGTAATTTGGTCTCCTGTGACCAGCACCTTACCAGTCCACAGCCCAACTACCCCTGGGCCCCTGGCAGTCATTATTCTGCTATTTCTTTCTTTTTTTCTAATTTTTTAAATAAATTACTGTAGAATACATTACAATTATATTTCACATATAGAGCACAATTTTATAACTTTGGTTGTATAGAATGTATGTTCACACAAATTCTTGTCTTCATACCTGTACTTTAGATAATGATGTCCATCACATTCCACCATCATTGCTAACCCCCTGCTTCCTCTCTTCCCATCCCACTACTATGCCTTATCTAGAGTTTGTTTATTCCTTTCATGCTCCCCCACCCCCATCCCACTATAAATTAGTCACCTTATCTCAGAGAAAACATTTGGCATTTGTTTTTTGGGAATTGGCTAACTTCGCTTAGTATTATCTTCTCCAACTCCATTCATTTACCTCAAATGCAAAGATTTTATTCTCTTTTATTGCTGAGTAATATTCAATTGTGTATAAGCCACATTCTTTTCCATTCATCTACTGAAGTTCATCTAGGTTGGTTCCACAGTTTAGCTATTGTGAATTATGCTGCTAACCTTGATCCCAGTGGAGAGTGCAGGACAGTATCCATGTGTCAAAATCCTTAACCATAGATGAAAAAGGGTGAATTTTACTGTGTTTAAATTATTCCTCAAGAAACAACTTTAAAAAAAAACACAGGGAAGCAGGGTGGAAAGGGAGGACCCTTTGCCCATCTGGGAACATTTTCTAGAGGAAACTGGATCTCCAGGGAAAGCCTTAGAGGATATAAACAGAGTAGTAGGTTATATGGTTCAGAACAAAGTGTTTCTGTTGGAGGAAAAGTGCATAAAGATTTTGAAATAGATTGGAAATAAACACAGAGCTCAGTGATGATGGAATTTGACTGAAATAAAAATAGCAGACTCGACAACAGCTGCTTAAAAGGAAGGAAAATAGGGATTTCATTTACAGAGCAAAAGATAACTCTGGAAACTGGTAGGACAAGAAAACTGTAATATTGAGATGGATTAGACAATGAGAGTAGCTGCGGTTTGCATGTTAGTATGATTAGGGATAGTGAACCGGGAGAACAAGAAAGAAGTGGACTTTTGGGGAACACACAGTGAGGAGGGAAAGGTTTATTAATCATGGAAAAAGATGACCAAACCCTGAAAGCAAGAGAGCACAGGAATATTAATGAAGCAGGTTTGACAACAGATTTGTTTAATGGCTAACACAAGTGAAAAATGTCACCATGGTAGCAGGGTCCACTAGTACAATTTAATTTGCTGCCTGGATACCTGTCAGCTCAGGCCATGCGCAGTACTTGTCCTATGGATTCACATCACAGGCCTTGGTGTTCTTCAAGGCCAGGCCCATTAGAGACAAGCTGGCAGGATCCTGACTTAGCTTTTTACGTTCCTATGTGGGATCTCAGCAAGTTCCCCAACTTCCGTGTGCCCCAGTCCTGCAGGGTGAGTAAGGGCTGTGTACAATCCAAATGATGTGTGTGGAGTACTATGCACAGTGACTGGAGCTGTTCTAATGGGCAGGATGCACAGTCAACATCCTCATGCCACCACAGGCTGCAGAAAGTGCCTCTCACCTGGAGAGAAGGAAGAGGAGGCTTTGTTGTTCCAGTATGTCTTTCAGCATTTCTTCTCTTATTCCCACTGGAAGATCATACATTTCATACTTCCATGGGCATGCAGAGTCCTGTGCTAATAATCCCTGGAGGTTCCCTCTAGGTCACTTCCATCCTACTCAGGAGGGAACGTCCAGCTTGAGTAAACAGTGATATTTTTATATACTAGGTATTGAACCCAGGATCACTTTACCACTCAGCTACATCCCCAGTCCTTTTTATTTTTATTTTTTATTTTGAGACAATATCTCACTAAATAGTTTAGTCTCATCTTAAACTTGCAATCCTACTGCCTCAGCCTTATCCAGTCTCTGGAATTATGATTATAAGTGTGAGCCATCATACCCAGCATAAGTGAGATTGTTGTAGGGTCAATTATGAGTGCAGTTTGATTAACACTAATATTTTAAAAGACAGTTGGCACCCATCCTTGCCATAGCTATCTAAACTGAGCAAAATGATTTGAGTCTTGTGATGAGGTGGAACAAAGGAAAAAAACACAGCCCATGGAGATATTAAAAAAATAGTTATTGATTATGGTATAGGGGCTATGTGATGGCCCAAAGGCAACCATTTGTACTAGGAATTCTGCATTTAACTTTGCTTGTGCTGATATTTAAAGTGCAACTAAAATATAATTTCCTTTCTGTTTCCTTAATAGAAAATTATTATAAGTGTTCACTGCCCACTTTATGGATCATCTGGGGTTCTGTTTCCACCCAAACCATTTCCAAAATTATAATTCCAAAGTTTTAAAATTGCCCTGAAGGGGAAGGAAAAAATAGAAGTTCAGTAGATTAGACAAAGGGGAATGAAAGAAAGGAAGGGGGGATAAGAAAAGGAAAGCCAGTAGAATAAATCTGACAATTTTCCTATGTACATATATGATAACACCCTAGTGAATCCCACCGTCATGTACATGCACAAAAATGGGATCATAATTAGAATAAGATATAGTCCATGCTTGTATGACTATATCAAAATGGATTCTACTGCCATGTATAACTAAAAAGAATGAATAAAATAAAATAAAAGTGCCCTGAATATTTTTTAAAGTAAGAGAGGTATAGGTAAAATCTTAGAAATATGTTTGCACATTGAGATATCTCTTATTCTAATATTTGGAAAAGATAACTACCAAAGTTCTTGAAAAACACAAGCAACCAGAAACAATACAATTTCTGTAAATCCATCTTGGTTTATCTAATAGTCTAAAGTACAACATCAACACCTTATGGCCCTGCAGATTTAAAACACAGGAATGTTAGAAACTGTGGACATTATCCTCTTAAGATACAATTTTATTTAATAAATTTATCTTAGAAGTAAAGGGATTAGTAGAATAGCAATATATATGCTAAATAGGTAAAAATGGACCAAAGATGGGAGAGAAACATGGCAGCAGAGCAAGTTTACATGACTGAACAATTCATATCACTCTTTCTTCCTTCTTTTTTCTTTTTTTCTCTTTCATTTCTAGAATGATATATCACTGTATAGCTCTAGGAATTTTTTTTGAGAGAGAATTTTAAATTTTTTAATGAACTCTATTTACTTATATATGGTGCTGAGAATCAAACCCAGTGCTTTACACATGCTAGGAAAGCTCTCTACCACTGTGCTATGACTCTAGCACCTTAATAGAGGATTTTTTAAAACTCAATATATATGGTAGTGATATTTGATGAAAGTATGGAATATTTTTTTGTGATAATGATAATTAGTCATAAGCAATTTTACTTCTTTTTACATATAGTATGTTGAATTCATTTTTCCTTCAAGGTCTAAGTGTTGCCTTAAAAGAATTTCTAACAATAATTCCAATTGCTATAGGCATTAGCAGAATTGAGTTTTTCCAACTAAAATTATTAAAATGCCAACTGAAGACTAAAATAATTCAAGAAGTTTTTTTTATTTAACATTCCTATATCTGCTGGTTTGTGTATCAATGTGGTCTATCTGGAAACTACATTTCTAAGACTCCTCTTCCTTATATGATACCAGGAGCTGGTCCAAAGAGAAACTGCACAGGATGCAGGGGTTGGAAGTGAAGCCACAGCTATTGCCCAAAGCAGGTGGTTGTATGCTGTGGTGATAGGCATGGAGGTGCCAGCTGGACACTGATCCTTGATCTCTGCTTCACATCTACCTTGTTCTCCCAACTAGTTGCCCCACTGAGCAACAGTGGCCCAACACTGTCACTTGTCTGAAGGCCCTCCAAGTCAGGAACAGCAGCTCCCTGTGGACCTCTCCATCAGCTTCCCTTACAGTCCACGGATGGAAATGCCTTTCCCAGCAAGTTCTTACTGGTCCGTTCACCCCAGGTCCCTAAGAGGATGGAAAGTAACTTTTCTCTCTGCTTCTACACCTTCTTGTAGCCCATCCATTCCCAGATGTTTCCATGCTTGCCAAAGCTCTAATTCCCAACAAGATCCTTAATTCCCATAACACTCAAGGTGACTCTGCTTCCATAGCACAAGTCTGACTGTGCTCTATGTTAATATTCCAAAAACTGTGGCGCGGCCATGGTTCTTACAACATAAACAGTGATTGTTTAAAAAATGAAATCAATGAAGATAACTTATGAAATATATATATTTTTCTGTTCTTATACTTTGGGTTTTTTATCTGTTTTTATGAGTTATACAGTAGAATATATTTTGACATATTGTATATTTATGGAGTGTAACTTCTAATTCTTCTAGTTGTACATGATGTAGAATTACGTTGGTCATATAATCATATATGCATATAGGAAAGTATGTCCAGTTCATTCTACTATCTTTCCTATTCCCATTCTCCCTCCCAAAATCGATATTATTTTAAAAATAAATACAAATGAAAGCCTCTTCTAAACCTTTTTGACTTTTGAATACTGAATGGTCACATTTTTTCCCCTTGAGAATTTTCATGAGACATGCTTTTGTTTCTATATAATCCAGTGTTTAATCCAGATGAAAAGATGATGATAATTTCATAATATTTTTCTTTACTAATATTTATTTAGCTTTTGTTTTGGGTTTTTGTTTGTTTCTTTGTTTTGTTTTGTTTTCTATTTCTGCTGGAATCATTTACCAGCATAATTCTTTCCCATATATTGAAGCAATTATTAATTTATTTGTTTGTTTATTTATTTATTTATTTAGGTACTGGAGATTGAACCAAAAGGCATTTAACTAACCACTGAGCCACATCTCCAGTCCTTTTTATTTTGAGAAAAGATCTCGCTAAGTTATTAAGGATTGCCTTGAACTTGCAATCCTCCTGTCTCAGCCTCCCAAGTTGCTGGGATTACAGGCATAGGCCACCGTGCCCACCTTAATAATTTCTTTCCTATTTCAGGAATCTCTGTGGTGGACCAAAATCTCTCAGGTAGTATCCGGCTGTGTCTGGATTATGGATGTGCTGTCCATGGTGACTCTGAGACTCAAGCCATGTTTCCTGAATCCAAAGTGTAAACTACTGAGACCTGGATGCAATCTCTTTTATTGAGCATACTTCCCTGTGTCTCTCTACCCACAAACCCTGTCATATATAAAACTGTGCTGCAGACTCAAAAATTGGCTACTCTTTCATCCTTGACTCATCCAATGCCCGAATAATATCTGACCACGAACCAGGAGACCTGCACTTGACCTCTTAGCCAGCAGTTCAACCTCAGCCACTTCTCATAACTAGTCTGAATCTTAATTTCGTTGGTATGTTGACAGATGTTTAAAAACTAGCTCTCAGAGGGTGCTGATTTGTAGTGTTTGCCGATTCCTATGGTGCAAGTACTTCCATCGTGGCCAATTTCAAATTGCCAAGATGAAGTCCTTTAAAGGGCATGAAGTTGAAACAAAGATAGGCTCCTGGCTCCCTGAGCAGGTCCTCATTACTCCAGCACAACACCTTTCTTCCTCATTGAAATGCAAATAATAACTAGCACATATTTTGTTCACAGACTGTAGTTTCTTACTTGATCAATCATTCTTTTAACCAATCACTGAGACTCTAACTAGTTTGAAGGTGCTATACTAGGTGCTGAAAATGAAAGAGTAATCAGAGGTTTTGTGGCACAAATAAAATAAGACACATTAACAGAATAAAATCCTCTTTAATCTCTAAAATACAATAGAAATGTTATAAGATTAAGTGTAGAAAGGACTTCAAGTCCCCTATTCAAAAGGAATGTATGTAGGAAGAACTATTCGTCCTTATGTAGCATAGCATGATATTGAAGAACATATATATGGAGAAACTTACTTGAATCACACCCACTTCCAAAAAGCATATCAGATACCTTATTATGTAAAAATGAGAATATATGTTAAGACTAAGTCAAATGACCCCAAACATTAAACTGAGATACAAAAGAACGGAGAAAAATACATAGGGCATCTGAACAACCGAGCAGAACTCTCCTCCCAGGAACTAGGGAAGCATTCATTTTCATCAGAGCTTTTATTAATGCATTTGATTAAAATAGCATTAGTTTCAGCATGAGCATTGTATGGGTCTACCATGCTTCATGTTGTTGCCATTTTCAGATTTGGGAATTTATTATGAAATTTGAGAACACCAAATCAGAAGGAAAATGGAAAACTAAGAGTGTGTTTTCCTAAGTCTGAGCCCTGAGGACCTTATTCAACATTTAATGAATGAATTCCTGGACACTTATCTGCCCTGCTTGCTGTGGCACAATCAATAGCCTGTACTTTCCCTGGGCCTCCTGGGCTGATGTCACCCTGTTCCCTGGATGATGAACTTCTCCTCAGTGGGCTCCCCTGTTCCCCATGCTCCTCATCCAAACCCTGCTTTAGCAGCCTGGTTCCCTCATGTAGCATGGACTCCAGTGCCTGTGGTGTCTCTTTCCTGGAAGCCTCTCCCAACTTCCTGGCCAAGCCCAGCACTTCTCACATAAAGCAGTCAGATTTCACCTTCTCCAAGACCTCTGCAGCCCACCTCCCTTCCCCTTCTCCCTGTGGTCCCTATTTACCACCCCCGGTTACACAGTAACTGTTTATTAGTTAATCAAGTTTGTAAATGAATAGAAAGCCTCATGAACTTTGCTTCATTTCTTAGGAGAAATGAGAAGCAAGAGTCTCTAGACCAAATATTACCTAACACATTTCAATAGAAATGATAATATATTTTATAAATGATCTATGAGAGCCAGGAAGGGTTGTCAAAATTATTTAATCCAGTCTATTGAAAAAACTGAGCCCCTGAGAATCAAAGTGATTTATTCTGTATGTTTGAAGAAGGAATAGAATTGGAAGCCCAGTTTTCTGAATCCCAGTTTTGTCCTTGTTGTTGTTGTTTTGTTTGTTTGTTTTTGAGTTTTTTTGGTACTGAGGTTGAACTCAAGGCTTTTCTCACAAGCACTTTACCACTGAATTACACCCCCAGATCTTTTTATTTTATTTTTAGGCAGGGTCTTGCTAAATTACCAAGGCTATCCTCAAATTTGTGATCCTACTGCCTCAGCCTCCCCAGTTGCAGGAATTACAGGTAAGTGCCACTGCACCTGGTTAAAACCCAGCATTCTTGTAATATCATGTTGACTTCACTTTGTGTTTTATTTAATAGCCTGCAAATGGGACTTTAGATATTCAACAAAATACAGGCTCAAAACATCCTAGTGGGAAAAAAAGAGTATTAAAGTTGATGACAGTTAAGAGATCTCAACTTCCATTCTAGCTTTCGAAAGCCCAGAATTTAGCAAATCATTCCATGGCGCTAAGCCTCTGTGGCTTTTTTATCTATAAAAGGAGGTAATGAACCAAATGTCCTGTAAGGCTATACAGTATCTGTTCTACCCATTTATGACCTCGTCATCCCCACCAAATAACTTAGAAGCAGGTGGTACAGCATACATCTCCTACCTCTGGTCTCTCCTCCCACTTCTCCCTTTAGTCTGAACTACAATTTCATTCCTCTTCCCCTCACTTACTTTTTTCCAAACTCTGTTCCAGCTTAATTCACTAAATATTGCCAGTGTCTTCCCCCTACCCCTGGCTAAGTTAGATATCACTCCAGTGTATGAAAAAATCTTGTGTAAGTACTACTACCTTATCACTCTGCATTAAAATAGTTTTCATAAATAGAATGCAAAATCACAAAAGACTAGGATTACAACCAGTTTATTTTCTATCCTAAGTACCAATTATTATGCATGGGCTTATTGCAGAAAGGCAGTAAACATTCAGTGAATTGATTTAATAATAATTCTAGGTTGGGAAATAAATCAAGGCTATGCTATTGATTTTGGCTGAATCTGTTAAAGATGTAACATTTGGAAGAGGATTATTGGAACTGAATTTTCAAGGGTGGGTAGAATTGGAGAGATGTGAAAGACAGTGA